>NW_013672456.1:0-3749 GCF_000517525.1 Limulus polyphemus
AACACATACATACAAGAATAAACATGTTACATCAAACATAACTACCTTCTGAATACAGAATACATACATACAGGAATAAACATGCTACATTAAACATAACTACCTTCTGAATACAGAATACATACATACAAGAATAAACATGTTACATTAAACATAACTACCTTATGAAAACAACAGAATACATACATACAAGAATAAACATGTTACATCAAACATAACTACCTTCTGAATACAGAATACATACATACAGGAATAAACATGTTACATCAAACATAACTACCTTATGAATACAGAATACATACATACAGGAATAAACATGTTACATCAAACATAACTACCTTCTGAAAACAGAAGACAAATACAAAAAATAAACATGTTACATCAAACATAACTACCTTATGAATACAGAATACATACATACAAGAATAAACATGTTACATCAAACATAACTACCTTCTGAAGACAACAGAATACATACATACAAGAATAAACATGTTACATCAAACATAACTACCTTATGAATACAGAATACATACATACAGGAATAAACATGTTACATCAAACATAACTACCATATGAAGAGAACAGAATACACATGTAAAAGATGAAACACGTTACTTCAAACGTAATTGCCTTCTGATGAGAGGAATCAAGAACAGGAAACAAATGTTAAGAAATCAATACCTCATACTAACTTCTACTACAAAAATGAACATCACATCCAAACTATCTTATAAAAACAGAAATCAAGAACATAAAACATTGATTAAAAAATGAATTCCTCATTCAGAATAACAATCTTCTGAAGATATAAATTGAAAAATGATACAGAAAATATTGCTTTGTTGATTACCACCTTTCTTCACTGCTCTAAACATCTTATTTTCTATCCCTAGAACAAGGAAACAGAAGTTCTCACTGATATTAAAACACTTGTTATGACCTGTAAGATATGTACAAAATAATTTCTTCGATTTAAAAACAAAACAAAAAAGAACACACTATATCAAACTTGTACAGAATACTTGTTCATGTCATATACTACCAGCTTGAAACCTGTCCAAACAAAGTCAAGCTGATGCAACATAACAAGAAGCCCACCCAACTGTAGATCAATATCAGTTCAGTTACATGTACAAATTGTACACGTACAATGAATCACAACGATAATGAAACAGGTATACCAGTTTCATAAATACCACAGAAGAAGGATGAATTCCTAACACAGGAAAACACGACACCTTTATAAACACAAGATACAATAACAGTTGGGTACATTATATTAAAATGGCTTATCAGTCTCAATACATCATTAAAGTCCATTTTCCAATGTCTGTGTGATGATCATGCAACTTGACAACAATCCTGCAGCATAGTTTCCATTGCAAAATGTTGTCATGTCCACAGCACACCACTACTCCCTGCAGGCTTACTATAATTCATCAAGTGTACCAGAACAATGGCCTTCCAATATCTCTTTCAACAGACAAAATGTATAGAAATGTATAGGTGACTTGATCAATATCACTTTGTATAGAATCCCATGAATATCCATTTCATTCTTTAGATGGTTGAGGTATGGAACAGTTGTTGTGCAGACCTGTCATTGAATCAATTTGTGTGCATATGACTTGTGTCATTTTTCGAGATGAAGCTCCTTCTTCATTAAGGTACCAGGGGTGAATTGATCAAGTTTACCACTGGCCTTTGTGTTTATGTATTCTCACCTGTTTCAAGACACTGTACTTTGCTTATCTTGGTTGGGATAGGACTTGTTGCAGGTCTCTGTCTGGTTACCCAAGTTGATCCTTATTCCATTTTTTTTTCAATGCTTATTAAGTACAATGGATATCCTCATTACAAAAATTCAAAACCCCAAATTTGAACTCAATGTTACGATTTCAGTGTATGAATATTTCTGAACTCGTTACGATTTCAGTGTACGAATATTTTGAACTCGTCGTTACGATTTCAGTGTATGAATATTTCTGAACTCGTTACGATTTCAGTGTACGAATATTTCTGAACTCGTTACGATTTCAGTGTACGAATATTTTGAACTCGTCGTTACGATTTCAGTGTACGAATATTTTGAACTCGTCGTTACAATTTCAGTGTACGAATATTTTGAACTCGTTACAATTTCAGTGTACGAATATTTTGAACTCGTCATAACGATTTCAGTGTACGATTATTTTGAACTCATCGTTACGATTTCAGTGTACGAATATTTTGAACTCATTGTTACGATTTCAGTGTACGATTATTTTGAACTCATTGTTATGATTTCAGTGTATGAATATTTTGCATCAGAAAGTGCTGTAGCATATCCTTCTCAAAAATTAACAAATTTTGTTTGGTCACATCACACTTCTTATGAAGGTTAAACTGTAGTTCCGGTTATCAGTACACTTGCTAATTTACCTATTAAAAATAGCTTTAACATATTGTATTCAACCCTGTGTACCACGACTATTGCACAAGAAAGATAACATGACTTATTTGTAGGTGTTGCTAAGGTCATCATCACTATGGTCATATGTAGATTAGTATGCTAATAGTTTACCAGATGTTTTGTCAATAGCCAATAACTGTCCTGTGCTGAATTGTATTCTCATCATCTGATATCAAATAAAATAAAAACAACTCAATACTGATAAACCAGATATGTGAAATCGTAGTTTTAGATTGGATATTGTTTGAAATTTTAAAGTTTTATGAGCTGCAAGGTATAATCAATGAGAAAGTTTTAAAGTACTGTATTATTGAATACATTTTATGATCATATAAGGTGTTAAAGTACTGTATTATTGAGTACATTTTATGATCATGTCAGGTTTTTAAAGTACTGTATTATTGAGCACATTTTATGACCATGTCAGGTTTTTAAAGTACTGTATTATTGAGCATATTTTATGAACATGTAAGGTGTTAAAGTACTGTATTATTGAGTACATTTTATGATCATGTAAGGTGTTAAGGTACTGTATTATTGAGTACATTTTATGATCGTGTAAGGTGTTAAAGTACTGTATTATTGAGCACATTTTATGATCGTGTAAGGTGTTAAAGTACTGTATTATTGAGCACATTTTATGATCATGTAATGTGTTAAAGTACTGTATTATTGAGTACATTTTATGATCATGTAGGTGTTAAAGTACTGTATTATTGAGTACATTTTATGATCACGTAAGGTGTTAAAGTACTGTATTATTGAGTACATTTTATGATCACGTAAGGTGTTAAGGTACTGTATTATTGAGTACATTTTATGATCACGTAAGGTGTTAAGGTACTGTATTATTGAGTACATTTTATGATCATGTAAGGTGTTAAAGTACTGTATTATTGAGTACATTTTATGATCATGTAAGGTTTTAAGGTACTGTATTATTGAGTACATTTTATGATCATGTAAGGTTTTAAAGTACTGTATTATTGAGCACATTTTATGATCATGTAAGGTGTTAAAGTACTGTATTATTGAGTACATTTTATGATCATGTCAGGTGTTAAGGTACTATATTATTGAGTACATTTTATGATCATGTCAGGTTTTTAAAGTACTGTATCAATGAGCACATTTTATGATCATGTAAGGTGTTAAAGTACTGTATTATTGAGCACATTTTATGATCACGTAAGGTGTTAAAGTACTGTATTATTGAGTACATTTTATGATCATGTAAGGTGTTAAAGTACTGTATTATTGAGTACATTTTATGATCATGTAAGGTGTTAAAGTA
>NW_013672456.1:4651-15580 GCF_000517525.1 Limulus polyphemus
CTGTTTGGGTTGGTGGGAGATCGAGCTTAGTGGAGTGCATTGGCAACATAAATTTTGTGAAATACGTCGAAATATTGGAGGAAGGTCTCTTGCCACTTTATTCCTCGGGTTTCGTGGACAAGAACACAATGTTGTTCCAGGAAGATGGAGCACAGTGTCACACTGCTAGAAACACCCAAAAGTGGCAGGAAGAAAATGGCGTCCAGAAGTTGCCCTGGCCGAGCCAATCTCCTGACACGAACCCAATCGAAAACCTCTGGGTCATACTCGACCGGCAAGTCAAGAAACAACCAAAAAACCAGCTTCGAAGAGCAATCTACTCCAAGTTTTAAAGCAAGAGTGGGCGAAAAATCCCACAATCTAAAATTGACGAGATGATTCTCACGATGCCCCAAAGGATCAACGAACTCCACAAAGCGAAAGGAAGATCTACTAGATATTAATTAAATTATAAATATATCAATTCATGTGAATATGACTGAAAAATTAAATTTTTTCTGAAAAGGTGGTGTCTCTTTACTTGTGACCATGCTGTGTATATTTATTACTTTTATTATATTGGTGACTGTATGTCATTTAACTCTTTCAAACCCTCACAAAAGAAAAAAGTAACAAAGTAAGAAGTAAACAATTAAGAACACGGTGTTTCAACGACTTGTGCAGAACAGAACAAACACGGGATATTCTAAAAAAATCAATCAACACTGAAAAACACAAGTCTCTACAAACTGGGAATCACGTAATCCATTTCTTTATCCTAAGATCTATCTTAATGAGAAAATGAAAAAGTAGTCAAAACATATATATATATATATAGAAGTTTTCAGTTATAAGAACCTTCCAAGTGATGGAAGGCATATACTCAGGACCACAGAGACTTTATAAAGTGCTTCAACTCACTAAATTTGAATATTATATTACACGTATCTAATTCTTACTTGTTTATGATTTAAAAGTTCAATGTCTATAATTCATCTACATTTATTATTTCAGCAACATGAGTGAAATATTCTGTCAGTACACGTAGCTTTCTTTTGTCTTCTAAGTACATCTAACTGTTATCTTTAGTAGCGAGAGATCCTAATGAAGTTTTAAAGTGATTTTAAAAACAATATCATTTATTGTGTAAGAAAGAAATTAATTCAGTCATTTTTAAAGTTCTGTTTTCTAGCTCATATTACAAAAACTTATAATCGGTTTTTCACCAGTTTCGTATCACACATTAAGACAAAACTAACCTTCTTCGGAAGACACACAATCTGCTTCAACATCGCTGTTTTGAAATTTTGATGCTAAAGTCAATTTTGTTTTAGTAACAGCCTCCTTCAATTCATTACATATTTCATCACAATTATGGTTCGACATTTCACTGCCAGCTCCACTATTCCCCAGATCCTCATCGTCTTTTGGCAAAGAAATATTAGTTGCAGAAGTTTCTGTTGTTATCTGTGTTGAGCTATTAAAATCTGACGTCGGTACAAGGAAATATCCTCCATCATTCGTACTTGGTGTCACATTTAAAAAAGTCTCATTTTGTGAATTCATCGACACATTTGGGGAAATATTCTTGTCTTCTAAAAAACTAAACGTATTTTCTTGTTCAGTTGTATCTACAGTCTGTTCTTTTAGATTACCTTGCTGTAAACCAACATTGTTTACTCCAAGCTCTACGGGTTCTGTAATATGTCTATCTATACCTTCAATTTGATCATTTCGTCCAACACTGGTCTTCTCCTTGATTTCATTAACTGTTGATTTATCAGTGTGTTGGATCACATTTACAGCATTCTCTATAGTGTCTTCAGAGTAATATCCTATATCGATGGAGAAATATTAAAAATTATTTAAATTTTTTCATAATTTATAGGCACTATATTTTTTCCCTTTAAAATGTGCATGTTAATTAATATCCACTTTTGTTCTATCTTTTTTTTGGTTTGTTTAACCATCTTTACTGTAGTTAATTACACTACTTTCAGTTAAACAGAAACTACTTCCACTTGGGCTACAGTTTAAACTTTGTGTGGTTCTATACACAATTAGTTGTAAAGTTCAAATTATCAATAACCTACCGTTAGTGTTACCGTTATTTCTGAGGAAAGGTAGTAGCCTTAAACATTAACTGTATTATTACTAATATTAATAAATACACTTTTAATTACTACAACTATGCAACATTACTACTGCCAGCTATGGTATGAGACCACTCAACTCTACCTTTGAAAATACAGCTCATATAAATACAACTGGTAGTTATTTAGAAATTATATAATTGTTAACTCTATCAATATCAGTCTATGTTCAATCATCAAAGTCTGTCTATACACATAAAAAAAAAAAGATATATATATAATATTTATGCCTAAACTCTGTTTATCTAATCACAAGTAAAACCATGTGGTGCATATGCAAAGTAGAAAAAAAATTAATTTTACAATAGTATCTAAGGCTTGTATGATTTTTCTATCCTTAGTTTTAGCTCCGTTAGGCTTAACGTTAGCGTTAAACAATATGTAGGCCCATTCAAGTTACTATTTCAGTCGGCTTTCGCAACACTGCTTGAACATATATGTTTACATTATAAAGTGATAGTTAAAAGTTATGGGTTTTAACTTTGCAAATTTATATTTATAGACTAACACTTTGAAATAAGATTAGTAACTTCATCAAGTACAACAATTTGAAATAATATAGTAAAAAATATTTTTAAAATCAATTTAAAAAACACTAATTTTAATTTACCATCTGCACCATTTTGTCCTCCAGGATTATAACCCTCACTGTCAGCCATTGCAAAACCTAGAAATTAATGATGACGTGTATATTTCTGTGTACTTCTTTATACTCATATTCTGGTTAAAGACAAGTATGCTATTTGAACTTCCAGTTACATTCAAATATTTTATATGTATATAGTTGCAACATAAAAATATTTAATTTAAAGACAATAAAAATTACACAGAGATAATTTTCCTATAGTAATTAAATTTATTTTACTGTAAGTAAATAATCTAATTTTCATGTATGGCTTAGAAAAAAAAAATGTTATTTGAGAATTATCATCATTTTACGCGTGTGTTTTGTTCTTCCAATCAGCTGGTTGGGTAACCAGAACGTAGTCTTATGGTTAGCGTATCAGAGTAAGTATCGTGAGGTCCAAATTTCAAGCTGAAATGTGTCGCTCAACACGTTTTGCACTTTGGTTGTGTGCGAGTTATAAATTGTGACCGTCAAGTCCTGCCATTCCAATAAAAGTAGCTACATAAGGGGCTAGTAATGCTGACGATTGACCTTGTTCAGGTCAACAGTTATAATGTTGTAAGGCTGTAAGCTATATTTTTAATGTTTTAATTTAAGTGTTAGGTAGAGGACGCATGACTTAGTTATTTCTAGAATGCGTGGAATGTATTAATTTTGACATTATGAAAATCTCGAACATTGGCAACTATCAAGAAGTGGGCCAACGCATCAGATATGAATACTAATTGACCATTCCATTAGTAAGTTAGCTACGAATCAGTTAGGTTCTCCGGTGGGACAGTGGTAAGTCTAGAGTATTACAACGCTAAAATCCAGGCTTCGATTCTCCGCGATGGATATAGCAGATATCCCAATGTAGCTTTGTTTTTAACTTTAAGCAAACAAATAAATGAATCAGTTTTGTTTTCAGTGGTTGTGTTCCAAGGAAATACTTGGATCAGTGTTAGTTATCAACTTATCGCGTATATTCAGTTACTCGATCATTATCCGTGATATTATAGAAAAAAATTATTTTTTACGTTTATCATAATACATTTAGCGAGGGGTTTTCGTTTGAATGTCATTTGTGAACTTAGGCTAAGAAGTTACAATATTGTTACGACAGCGGAAGTCACGTGACGTTGGTAACACGTAATTGGTATCTAGAAGGTTTGCGAAAAACGCAAGTGCGTGATATGCACGCATTTGTGTTACGACAGCGGAAGTCAAGTGACGCTGGTAGCACGTGGTGAGTGTCTAGAAGATTCTTGAAGAGATTACGCAGGCGCTATTATTGTATATAAGTGCACTAGACAAAAGAGAGAGGGAGAGTGGGGGAACCAAGGACAGCAGTTACTGTCGGTGGGAACAGAGAATAGCAGATACAGAAATCGGAACTATAGTTGCTGACAGGTGGAGATAGAGACGGACAATTAAGTCAAGCATGGTTGTAAAGTGAGTGAATTATAGCGTGTGTTTAAGTTAAAGTAACAGTGGAAATTAAGTGCATTGCAAAGTTGTATTGAGGAAAAATAAACTAGTTTGGTTTAAAAAAAGGACTTATATCGCAGGAAAATTAACAAACGAACATACAGAGACGTAGCAAATTGGTGTCAGAAGTGGGATTGAAAAGATAAAAAAAATGGAAAAGAGAAGTGGCAAATCAAACTACAGCTTAGCAGATCTGATGGCAGCAATACAAGAACAGCAAAAGAAACAAGAAGAACAGCAAAAGAAACAAGAAGAGAGATTACAACAGCTGTTGGAGGTAAAAGAAAATAAACAAGAGAGATTACAGCAGTGGATGGACGTGAAAGAATATAAACAAGAAGAAAGTCTCCAACAATTAAGAGAAAGCCAGAGTACACAAATGGAAAACATTAGTAAATTTCAAAACGAATTAAATACATTAAAGGATGATTTACTGTATTTTACACAAGGATGATACATTAACCATCGACTTAATCACACCCAGACAATGGCAAGCCCCTTTCAGACCCCGCAGCTAAAACCTAATGCAGACATTTTCAGTCCTGTTAGAAGTCACATCCCAGATACAAATGTCAGCAATAGGGGTGATCTTGTATGAAGGAAGCCAGAGGAATTTGATGGGAAGGCACCGTGGGAAGCATACAGAGCACAATTTGATCTCCTGGCAGAGATGAATGGATGGACAGATGAGCAGAAAGCAGTATATCTGGCAAAGAACTTGAAGGGACAACCACTGGAGATACTTGGACAGTTGTCAGCAGACGACCGCCACAACTTTATGGCACTGGAAGCTGCTCTAGAACTCAGATATGGAACCCAAAATCATTCTGAAGTCTACAGGGCTAGGTTTAGGATGAGAGTTCGTGCTAAAGGGGAGAGTCTGCAAGAGCTGGCACAGGATTTGGAAAGTATGGCACACAAGGCCTACCCAACTGCACCACCCGATCTCCTCAAGTTGTTGCTGAGGGATCGGTTTGTAGATGCCTTGGACAGTCCACAACTGAAGATACAAGTAAAGCAAGCACACCCCTCTACTATGCAGGATGCAATGGCCAGAGCTCTTGAATTTGAATCCTACGTTAAGTCCAGCACAGAGGTACCAAAGTTGGTACAGTCATTAGGATTCAAGGCCAGAAAGGGGCAGCTTTCAGAGAAGTTTGAGGGACTTTGCTGGCACTGTAATAAACCTGGGCACAAAAAAGCTCAATGCTGGAAACTTCAACACAGAGAAGATGCCATGGCAGGAAAGGCTGCTACCCAGAAAGGTTGTTGGAACTGTGGAGAGCAAGGACACATGAGGAGCCAGTGTAAGAAGAATACTACCTGTATCGCAGGAAAATTAACAAACGAACATACAGAGACGTAACAATATCTTGTTGAAACATTGAGGAAGAAGTAAATTAATTTGTTATCGTTACGTGGACTGACTGGAATTCAAACTATTTTTACCCCCCCCCCCCACAATGAAAGAACAACGTTATAACAATAACTTGAACTGAGTTAAAAATGGCTATGCTTGATCCTTACGGGTCTCGTATTTAACTGATTATATCATATACCATTGACCGGTCCGGAGACATTGTAATATCCCAAACATAGGACTTGCAGGACAGAAATTTAAAAGGATTTGTTTGTTTTTAATGATGCACAAAGCTACACAAAGGCTATCTGGGCTCTGCCCACCACGGGTATCGAAACCCGGTTTCTAGCATTGTAAGTCCGCAGACATACCGCTGTGCCACTGGGGGGCAAATTTAAAAGGAGAATAATGTATTGTGAGATCTAATGTGATCTAATGAGATCTAATAGGAGTGAGGAAAGACTCAGGGATGGAAATTAACAGAGGAAAATTCAGATTTATTATAAATTATATCACATATAATTTTCCGGAGCACTCTCATAACCAGTCTCTCTTATATTATTCTTGAATATTGCTGTGTATATATATTCGAAATGTAGTATTGTAGGTTATATTTATTAACATTTTGTTCACTAGAAAGTCTTCTATATTATGCAATAATTACGTGAAGTCTAGAAGGTTCAGAAATGTTTAAATTTAAGCCTTGGTGACATCTCAACATTCATGAAATGAATGAGTTAGAATTAATTAGTCAAATCCAAATTAGTTAAGGAGTTTTAATTAGACAGCATGAGTTAATATGTGTTTTAAATGGTAGAGTTAGTTGTTCAGTGATCAGAAAGTTAATCAGGAAGTCAGTCAGCATGTTTGTTCTTTTTGCAAGCTACAAGTCCCAATTTTTTAATTTAGTCGTTTGGTAGAGAGAGATATTTGCATGATAATAAAACTTGATTTTAAAAATATAAGTTGTCCTGGAATAACTAGGATGTGACAGTTTACACAGTCCTGGAATAACTAGGATGTGACAGTTTACACAGTGAAAGTTGTCCTGGAATAACTAGGATGTGACAGTTTACACATCCTAGTTATTCCAGGACAGACTGTCACAACCCAGTGAGCTTATTGACTCTCTATATAAGTTGTCCTGGAATAACTAGGATGTGACAGTCTACCCAGTGAGCTTATTGACTCTCTATATAAGTTGTCCTGGAATAACTAGGATGTGACAGTCTACCCAGTGAGCTTATTGACTCTCTATATAAGACCAGAGGGAAGGCAGCTAGTTAACACCACCCACTGAACAAACGTCCTGTTTGGATGTGGTACATAGAGAGAGACCAGAAGGAAGGCAGCTAGTTAGCACCACCTACTGCCAACTTTTGAGCTATTCTTTTACCAAGAAAAAGTGAGATTTACTGTCACATTACAATGCCTCCATGACCGAGAGAGTGAGCATGATCAGTGACATAATTTTATCCCACGACCCTCAAATTTCGAGTCTAGCACCCCAACCACCAGGCCATGTCAGGCCTTAGGATCATTAGATTGATTAATATTGAAACTCAACCCCTCTGACAATAGTCTAGAAGAGCCGAAAGGATTAGTTAGACGACTAGTTACATAGAACTAGAGGAAATAAACCATAATACAATAGATATTTTAAGTGTAACTTTAAATGACATATTGCCAGGAACTACAGACAAAAGCCTGTATGGTATAAAATCTCCTCCTGGGAACTCTTATATGTGTGGGAAACATGGCCATCAACAGTTCTTAATTTATTAAGGAGACAATAACGTAAGGATGAATCTTCAAGCCCTATCAGACCAAAGGAAAAACAAAGAGCTAACAAAGCAACACAAACAAGGAATTAGCCAAACTTATGGGGCAAAGCTCAGCTGAGAATATTCAATGTACCACATATGAGATAAATTCATTAGTTAAAGAAATCGGTGCATGAGTTAATGGGTGGGACCCTTGTAGTATGTTGATTGACACTCGTTCTAAAGCTACAGTAGTTTGAACCAATTTGTTAATGAAATGTGGGGAATTGCCCCAGAGATGAAGAAAGAAGATGGACAGAGCTGTCATCGATCTGAAATATAAAGATGTTGTCATTAGGACCACGAACACAACAAGACAAAATTCAAGTCAGATGTGAAGCTGTATGGGTAGTACTTACTTCCACATCATTAGAAGTAGTCGTCTTCGAGAAAAAATGTAAGAAGTCTGATATCAAATTCTCACACAAAGACAACTTACCACCTCAACTATAAAAGCTGTATAGCTCTTATGGGTGTTCATGTCTACATGTTACATGACTTTTTCCAATGGAACTCATAACTTAGTTCAAATAAATAAAATATTTCATAAGAACAAAAATGGAGATGCATCCCTACTATATCAGTTGGCAGATGACTTTCACTTGAAAAACACAGGTTTTAGGCTCTCAACTAACAAGGAGCAATATGAACGAGTACTAATGGTTGAGCAACACCTGTTGAAGTTGTGAAGAAAAAAGGATGGATTCACAAGGTCCTGTGTGGACAATCAGAAGGTGAACGAAGTCATAATGCTTGAGCAACACCTGTTGAACTTGTGAAGAAAAAAGGATGGATTCACAAGGTCCTGTGTGGACTATCAGAAGGTGAACGAAGTCACAAAGAAGGATGTCTAACCATTTTCAAGGCTTGGCTCTACTTTGAATGCTTTATCTGGGTCAAAGTGGTTTACAACATTGGATATGAAGATCGAATATTGGCAAGTGCAAGTCAATGAAACTAATAAAGAGAAGACATTATTTACTGTAGGAAGTGGAATATAACAATTTATTGTGCTACATCTAAGTTACTAGTGGAGTGTGCTCTCCCTGATCTATCCTGGAATATCATACTTATCTACTTGGATGACTTGTTCGTTTGGCAGAGCAAAACCACATTGGACTATCTGCTGTATCCATCACAGGGAATCAAACGTCGGATTTTACCATTGTAAGTCCATAGACTTACTGCTGCTCTATCGTGAAACTAATTGAATGACATAATCACACATAGGGAGACCTTTGATGGGCTGAGAAAAATTATGGTTCAGTTGAGGCAAGAGAACCTTAAGCTGAATCCTAAAAGTATGAATCATTCTGTCAACAGGCAAGATTTCTAAAATACATGGTAAGCAGAGAGGGTGTGTATACAGAGCAATTGGATCCGTTCAGAATTGGCCAACACTAAGAAACTTGCATGAAGTTAGAGGATTTTTTGGACTTTGCTTTTACTATTATCGTTTTGTAAAATCATTCTCTGACATACATTGTCCACTATATAAGTTACTTAAAACACCAAATTTTTTTTAGACTGCTCATTGTGAACAAGCATTCAATAAACTGAAGAAAATATTAACCACTACTCCTGTACTAGCATATCCAACTCTTGAATACTTACTCGTTTTAAATGCAGATGAAATACATTGTTATGACAAATAAAAACACAAAAAAGAACACGTGATTGTCTACTATAGCAAGGCAATGAATGCTACAGAAAGGAGATATTCTACAACTGGAAAAGAGTGACTAATGTTCGAACCCAAAATTATTTTAATCTTTACCAATATGGACAAAATTTTACATTCCATATAGATCATGCAGCATTGAAGTCACTCATAAATGTTCAAAATCCAGAATAATAGCTCCAGAAACTTCAGGACTATAACTTTACCTCTGTGCATTGCCTTGGACAGAAAAATGGAAATGCTGATACATCATCCTAAAGACCACGTGTTAATGAAGGTTGTAAATACTATGAAAAGAGGGAAGCACAAGATAATGAAGAAAACAAGCCTAAAATACAACAGAATATAATCTAAGATGTGACATCCACAAATGGTCCAACACTCAACTAAAAGATGGCTAAGCAAAAGATAAGAGTTTGAAACCAGTTATTCTGTGGATCAAGAATAGTACAAAAAACCTGCATTGGCAAATAGTCATTCCGTATATCCCATTGAAACCAGTTATTCTGTGATCAAGAATAGTACAAACAACCTGCATTGGCAAATACTCATTCCGTATATCCCAAAGACAAAGATGTACCTGGTATAGTGGGATTCATTATGGTTACAAAAGAGCTTATGTCAGAAATGGGAAGATTCCATGAACAGAAACAACGACTACAGTTAGTATTTTTACATTATCTACATTTCATCAACTCTACAACCTTCCAAAACCTGGAAACTTTGGTGTTAAGAAGACACTGAAGAGAGAGTTCTTTTATAGTATTGAGTGTTGAGGATCTGTAGAGAATTTGAGAAACTTATGTGAACTATGCTGTGAAGAAAAGGTCCACGAAATTACATAAGCAGCTACAGCAGTAATGTGTTGGAGCACCACTTGAGAGAATTACCATGAATGTGTTTGGTCCTCGGTCATAAAGTAACAGTGGTAATAAATATCCTGATTGTGATGACTATTTCTTCAAATTGTCAGAGGTATATGCCGTTCCTAACCAGGAAGCAGAAATGTTGACAAGGGAACTTAACAATGAATTTGTTTCAAGATTTGGGGTGCCTATGAAACTTCCCTTAGATCAGGGATGGAAATTTGAATCAACCTCGCTTGTGTAAATGTGTCAGATTATTTAAATCAACAAGACCAAGATAACATACTTTCATCCATCTTCCAAAGACATGATGAAGAGGTACAACCATACACTTTTAAATCAACAACACCAAGATAACATACCTTCATCCATCTTCCAAAGACATGATGAAGAGGTACAACCATACACTTTTAAATCAACAAGACCAAGATAACATACCTTCATCCATCTTCCAAAGACATGATGAAGAGGTACAACCATACACTTTTAAATCAACAAGACCAAGACTAACATACCTTCATCCATCTTCCAAAGACATGATGAAGAGGTACAACCATACACTTTTAAATCAACAAGACCAAGATAACATACTTTCATCCATCTTCCAAAGACATGATGAAGAGGTGCAACCATACACTTTTAAATCAACAAGACCAAGACAACATACCTTCATCCATCTTCCAAAGACATGATGAAGAGGTACAACCATACACTTTTAAATCAATTAATAATTAATGTGGATAGAAATCAGGAAACCTGATATCAAGATCTTCCACTGCTACTTACAATTTAACCTGATATCAAGATCTTCCACTGCTACTTACAATTTAACCTGATATCAAGATCTTCCACTGCAAATCACAATTTAACCTGATATCAAGATCTTCCACTGCAAATCACAATTTAACCTGATATCAAGATCTTCCACTGCAAATCACAATTTAACCTGATATCAAGATCTTCCACTGC
>NW_013672456.1:15590-20064 GCF_000517525.1 Limulus polyphemus
CGACTATACAATCTACACCACAAGGTGATACACTACGACTATACAATCTACACCACAAGGTGATACACCACGACTATACAATCTACACCAGAAGGTGATACACTACGACTATACAATCTACACTACAAGGTGATACACTACGACTATACAATCTACACCACAAGATGATACACTACAACTATACAATCTTCACTACAAGATGATACACTACGACTATACAATCTACACCACAAGGTGATACACTACGACTATACAATCTTCACTACAAGATGATACACTACGACTATACAATCTACACCACAAGGTGATACACTACGACTATACAATCTACACCACAAGGTGATACACTACGACTATACAATCTACACTACAAGGTGATACACTACGACTATACAATCTACACCACAAAGTGATACACTACGACTATACAATCTACACCACAAGGTGATACACTACGACTATACAATCTACACCACAAGATGATACACCACGACTATACAATCTACACCACAAGATGATACACTACGACTATACAATCTACACCATAAGGTGATACACCACGACTATACAATCTACACTACAAGGTGATACACTACGACTATACAATCTACACCACAAGGTGATACACTACGACTATACAATCTACACCACAAGGTGATACACTACGACTATACAATCTACACCACAAGATGATACACTACGACTATACAATCTACACTACAAGGTGATACACTACGACTATACAATCTACACCACAAGGTGATACACTACAACTATACAATCTACACCACAAGGTGATACACCACGACTATACAATCTACACTACAAGGTGATACACTACAACTATACAATCTACACCACAAGGTGATACACTACGACTATACAATCTACACCAGAAGGTGATACACTACGACTATACAATCTACACTACAAAGTGATACACTACGACTATACAATCTACACTACAAGGTGATACACCACGACTATACAATCTACACCACAAGGTGATACACTACGACTATACAATCTACACTACAAGGTGATACACTACGACTATACAATCTACACCACAAGGTGATACACTACAACTATACAATCTACACCAGAAGGTGATACACTACGACTATACAATCTACACTACAAAGTGATACACTACGACTATACAATCTACACCACAAGATGATACACTACAACTATACAATCTTCACTACAAGATGATACACTACGACTATACAATCTACACCACAAGGTGATACACTACGACTATACAATCTACACCACAAGGTGATACACTACGACTATACAATCTACACCACAAGATGATACACTACAACTATACAATCTTCACTACAAGATGATACACTACGACTATACAATCTACACCACAAGGTGATACACTACGACTATACAATCTACACCACAAGGTGATACACTACGACTATACAATCTACAGTAGTGTATCATCTTGTGGTGTAGATTGTATAGTCGTAGTGTATCACCTTGTGGAACTATACAATCTACACCACAAGATGATACACTACAACTATACAATCTACACTACAAGGTGATACACTACGACTATACAATCTACACCACAAGGTGATACACTACGACTATACAATCTATAAATTTACAGGATCTATAAATAATTAATGTTGTTTACAGGATCTAGAAATAAATAATTAATGTTATTTACAGGATCTATAAATAATTAATGTTGTTTACAGGATCTATAAATAATTAATGTTGTTTACAGGATCTATAAATAATTAATGATGTTGGTTACAGGGTCTATAAATAATTAATGTTGTTGTTTGCAGGATCTATAAATAATTAATGTTGTTGTTTACAGGATCTATAAATAATTAATGTTGTTTACAGGATCTAGAAATAACTAATGATGTTGTTTACAGGATCTAGAAATAACTAATGATGTTGTTTACAGGATCTAGAAATAACTAATGATGTTCCTTACAGGATCTATAAATAATTAATGTTGTTTACAGGATCTATAAATAATTAATGTTGTTTACAGGATCTAGAAATAATTAATGTTGTTTACAGGATCTATAAATAATTAATGATGTTTACAGGATCTAGAAATAAATAATTAATGTTGTTTACAGGATCTAGAAATAATTAATGATGTTGTTTACAGGATCTATAAATAATTAATGATGTTGTTTACAGGATCTATAAATAATTAATGTTGTTTACAGGATCTATAAATAATTAATGTTGTTTACAGGATCTAGAAATAAGTAATGATGTTGTTTACAGGATCTATAAATAATTAATGATGTTGTTTACAGAATCCAGAAGAACAAGCAGCATGAGATGATAGACCTGTCTTCAAAGTTTTGCCGTTACAGTCAGGAGAATAGGTAAGCTTCCACAGTCAAATTTGATGGGTTTAATATTTGTAAGGTTAGTTTAAGTCAAATTTGATGGGTTTAATATTTGTAAGGTTAGTTTAAGTCAAATTTGATGGGTTTAATATTTGTAAGGTTAGTTTAAGTCAAATTTGATGGGTTTAATATTTGTAAGGTTAGTTTAAGTCAAATTTGATGGGTTTAATATTTGTAAGGTTAGTTTAAGTCAAATTTGATGGGTTTAATATTTGTAAGGTTGCAGACTTGCAACTATATATATACCATAATTGTAAAATTTGTTTTGTTCTTAACTTTATTGTAACTTGCTGGTAACATATGACCTGACCCATGACACAACGTTATGACGTTGATACTTCTCTGTATATGATACCGGCAGCAGGTTGACCCCAACCATGCTGTCTCGTGGGATATCTGCAAGACTGCGTCAGTCTTTTCGATAACCACTTGTCGGTATTACCGGCAGGTTTGCAAGAGGTTGACCCAGCTCACTGCCAGGGCTCAGGGGATGTCGGCAAAACCGTGTCGGTTTCTTCGATGACCTGAATGAAACCTGTCACGTCCAATATCCAAGAAGCCGCCGTGGTAACGACATTTTTCAATATTTAGCTACAGGTTTTTTTATCTAGAGGTTTTAAGTAAAGCTGGTGACTTTTATTAGAATGGAAAATTAAATGTAAAAAGTAGTGTGAAATTGTGAAGTTGTATAAAAACTTATAAATATATATATATATATGTTGAATGAATAAAGAAAGAATTATGTTTCTCATTTTCCAGGGGAGAAGTCTCCCCTCCCGCGGACGCCCATGACAGTCAGTTCAAGCCAAAAGTCACACACCATGATCAGTAGTGAGAATTATTACGTTTATTGTGATTTTCAATGACTGAGCGAGTTCTGTGCTTATATATTGTTGCGTCATCGAGGTCACGTGACTGGTGTGGCGCCCTCACTATAACGAACGAACGTTAACTTCAACAATACCCTGTGACTGCAGTTCAATTACTCACTATCTACACACACATTACCGCGTCACGTTGTCCCCCTCTTATATATACCAGCCTACCCCATCTAGTAAATACTAGAGCATTCCTGAAGGAACAAGATAGTTCTAGAAACTAGTTTGTTTTAGCGCGAATATTGAAATTAAGTGTATCGTAAAGTTATATTAAGTTTTATTAAGTAAAGACTTGTGTCGTCAAAGTTTCGTCGAAAACGAAATTACGGAAAGTTAATTAACAAACGGAGACGTAACAATATCAAACCTAATCAAGTTAGGCGTACGTACAGTAAGTCTCGGAATGTCTGTTGAAATGTTGTATGTGAACTTGTAAAACTTAAGTCAAAGTAAATGTAGCCTATAGTAAACAGGCGATAGCTACTTAGACTGGACTCAGCATTATATTCATCAAACAACAACAACACATGACCCGTTATTTAGTTTATCGTAATAACACAGTCAGCAAAGTACTGCTAACGTGAATTTTTTGCACATTAAAAAGGTACTACTGTTTACGTAATTTCCTTTTGATTTTGTAGTAGAACAATTAACTTAGTTTTAACTGTCTCAACTTTCAATTTAATTGTTTTACCTAAACGTAAAAAAAGAAGAAAAAAGCTATCGAATGTTCATTTTTTGTTTTACATAAAATGTTGGCTTTTCACGTTTTGAGGATGCGGGTATTGGGGGTTGATCCAGTATTTTGAATTTATTTAGGGGTACGGCTTTCACCCCCCCAAAAAAAACCCGTAAGAAAATGCCGATTTCACAAAAGTTACTAGAGAGAAAATATGGGGGTATTCACCCAAGCTGTACAACCGCTGGTATGAGGCAAGTCACAAAATTACATCAAAAGTCAATTTTAGTATGTAAATAGACACCTAATTTTTCGTCATTTAACTGATTTATTCTAACTAATTTGTGTTCACAGAGCACTATATAAATGAAAATGGTCCGCACACTAATTATCTTGTGTTACAACATGCATAGAACTCAAGGTTCTCTCGAATTGTCAGATTTTGTTAGAGGAAGAATAGTTGGTCAAACAGATGGTGGAATAAGTCAGCGGCAAATTTCGCAGAGTTT
>NW_013672456.1:20708-22012 GCF_000517525.1 Limulus polyphemus
AAAGGTTCCTGCTTATGTACATGAGGGTAAGAGTGTAGATTTAGTGTATCTGGATTTTCAGAAAGCATTTGACAAGGTGCTACATAAAAGGTTTGTAAAAAGAATTAGCTCTATAGGTGTGGTAGATAAGTTAGCTAATTGGATAGAAGAGTGGCTGGATGGAAGAAAGCAGAGGATTGTTACAAATGGAGTTTAGTCAAACTATATTAATTGTAAAGGGAATTGATAGTGTTAATGTATCATCTTTTTTATATTTAACAATGACAATAGTAGGACTAGGGGACACAAATATAAATTTTGGCAAGATAGGAGTCATCTTCAGCTAAGACAGACATTTTTCTAACAGGGTGGTTGGCCTTTGGAATGGGTTACCTTTGGATGTTGTAAAGGCACTAAATTTAAGTGAGTTTAAGAAAATACTTTATAAGTATATGAATGATAAGCGCTGGCTTTAAGATTTTTTAAATGTAGTTCAAAGGATGGACCAATAGGTCACAAACGATTATGTTAAATAAAGGTACTCTCCTCACCACAAGAACACGACTTTCAGTAGGAGTGTACTTGAGGGCTTGATTACATCTTTATTGATGTAATTTGTATATACAGTACTAAAAAAAAAAAAGACTTCTATACATTGAATCATTTTGGTGCAGTGAGTTGCATATAACTAAAGAGCATTTCTCCCATACAGTAAACAAAAACCCAGAAAACAAAAATACATTCTTTCGGTAAGAATACTACGATTAGTGCCCGGCACGGCCAGGTTGGTAGGACGCTCGACTCGCAAGCTGCGGGTCACGGGCTCGCATCCCCATCCCACCAAACATGCTCGCCCTTTTAGCCATGGGGGCATTATAATGTGACGGTCAATCCCACTATTCGTTGGTAAAAGAGTAGCCCAAGAGTTGGCGGTGGGTGGTGATGATTAGTCTTACACTGCTAAATTAGGGGATGGTTGGCGTCAGGAAGGGCATCCGGCCGTAAAAAACCCTGCCAACACCAAAAATAGCGACCCCGTATAGATACGGGAAAAAGCTACAGAAGAAGAAGAATACTAGATCAGTAATTACTAGGACAAACTAGCGAAAGTACCAAGCTTCACTCAGGTTATTAAGTTGAAATGTTTTAGATGATAGTCAGTGTGTGTGTGCATATATATATTCTGCACTTATTTTAACATCCCACAGGAGGACAGTCTTCAACTCAGAGCTTCTTTTGGTGTATGCTAATGAATCGCAACCTTTTCATTTCAATTTTGGCATACATTACAATTGTGTGTGTGTGTGTGTGTGTGTGTGTGTGTG
>NW_013672456.1:22033-32095 GCF_000517525.1 Limulus polyphemus
AATTGTGTGTGTGTGTGTGTGTGTGTGTGTGTGTGTTAGGGATGCACAGGTACCAGACTACCTGATTCCAGCCAAGTGTGGAAGTTAAAAACAGCCAAATCCAGGTAACTCAAAATTGTATCTAAGCTCTAATCTTCGTGAAAACTAGCACAGTACTGAAAGTTACAGTCAATAATTGGTTTAGTTAAAAAAAATTTCTGAGCAACAAAGACTACCTGCCTGCTGAAAGTTGGGGATTCAGAGAACAATAAGGGTTAATAACAGGTATGGCTTGAGAAGTGAATTTCTGGGGAAGTGGGGGCTGAAAGTAAAACTTGAATGTTCTGTTGGTGATTATTTGGGTAATTGTAATAAACGTCAATTTTGTTTCTAATTTCTGTGTATGTTTTTTTTTGGGGTGGGGAACCCAGTCCTGGATGACACTTAACCCTGCCCGAAGTGTAGTGACCAGGTACCTGGACCCAGTATTTAGCCAAATTTTACTACCCGTGCATCCCTAATATATTTATTTATAAGATAGTTTCAAACTACAAATTAATAAAATGTCATGCACATGTAGCTCATAACATGATTATTTATGACAGCTGTGTACATCAAGTAGCAATTGTATAACAAGAAAATCCTTTCCACAACAGTGGGCCACTTCTTAATCTGCGACTTAATCCTATCCTCAATAGTGGAACACCTGAAGAAAGGCTTTGCAAACATTGTCCTTTCCACCCGAGCTACTTTTGTAGTCTTCAAATGTCACCAAACTCTTGTATGGTCAAATACTTGTCCATTTTCTATGTTTTACTTTGAGATTATGATATATTTAATATTTGTTTCACTCTTATAAAAAATTTAGTTGCCTGTAGACTGTTTGGTAGATTATTCTAGAAATCCAGAAACTGGTGACAAAGACTGCGTAACGTTGGTTTTAGTTGGAACCGAGAAACTGGTGACAAAGACAGTGTAACGTTGATTTTAGATGGAACCGAGAAACTGGTGACAAAGACAGTGTAACGTTGATTTTAGATGGAACCGAGAAACTGGTGACAAAGACAGTGTAACGTTGATTTTAGATGGAACCGAGAAACTGGTGACAAAGACAGTGTAACGTTGATTTCAGTTGGAACCGAGAAACTGGTGACAAAGACTGTGTAACGTTGGTTTTAGTTGGAATCGAGAAACTGGTGACAAAGACTGTTCAAGATTTCTAACCACAGAACTTTTATTTCAAATACATTCACAATAATCTCATTACAGATCAAAAACAAAGGAATTTCTTTAATCCATCAGACAGTCAGCCTCCTGTTAGAGCAGGTTTGGGACTAATGTCGTCATATTTATTAAAGAAGTGATCTAAAGAAGTTCCTTACGACAATTATGCACCTGCTGTAGAAGGTGGAGCTTTGTTTTATTGAACTAAAGCACTAATTAATTGATAATGTCATGTATGGCTTATTACAATCAATAAGTATACTATAATTTACAGAGATAAATCAAGATTGTAGTTTAACAATGTATTTTCTATTAACAGTCAAAGAATTTAATATTATAAAATCAAAACTTTTAAAATCATAAAACCAAATTATTTGTGGTATGATAACAACCATAACATTAGAATCATCAGTATGACATATTATTTAAGTACTTTATTTTTTGATAACATTAGCTCCATCTACACTTCTACAGCAGGAAATTAACCTCAGCAACCTTTTTGCTTAATGGATTCCCCAGATCTTCTAGTCACCGACAAGGTTGTAAACACCTGTTTAAAGAAAAGCATCGTAAGAAGTCACTGACACTCTAAACAGAAAGATATTTCAAATACATTGAATGAAGCATCTCTAAGGATCATTGGAATAAACCAATAATAATTTATGTGAATGTTTATTTTACACATCTGAGTAGATTTACCAATAAACCTACAAATTTAATAATTTAATTTTGTACTTTTATTAGGGGCAATGGTATTAAATCTGGTTTTACCTCAGCACAAGTTGGGTGGATTCCTATAGTGGCATCAAAATCTGCTTTTGTTGCTCCTTTCTTAATTCCTATGGCAAATCCCTGAGTTACCTCTCCTGCATTAGGTCCTAAATAATGAAACCCAATCACTCGCTCCTGAAAAAAAAGACGATTCTAATTTTAGTATTATACATTAATTAGTTTGATAATTTAAAAGTAGATATATATATAAAAAACTCTCTAAATATCAATTTGGACATCACAAACGTTTAACTTCAACCAATGCTGCATTCAACATAATCCATGCGACAAATACAAAGTTTATAGTTTCTTATGAATTAGATACTCAAATTACAGATACTGACAAGCTAGGATATAAGATAAGAACCTCCTATCTTTTCTATTTGCCAAGATAATATATTTATTGAATCAACCAAGATGGCCTCGCACGTCTCTTCAATTTTTGAAAATACTTGCCCAAGTACACTCACTCCACCCAATCACGTGTGTATACACTCACTCCACCCAATCACGTGTATAACCAACTTAAAGCTCAGTGTTTCCCTAGTGGCTTTCTTAGCCTCTGCGAAGTATTTGTATGGTAAACTTTCTTTTCATGCTAGATTCAAAGCCATAAAGTAAGACATTAGCCAGCTCGAAATTTCATACATTTTTTAGACCCAAATAC
The DNA here is from genome assembly GCF_000517525.1 of Limulus polyphemus. Taxonomy (NCBI): domain Eukaryota; kingdom Metazoa; phylum Arthropoda; class Merostomata; order Xiphosura; family Limulidae; genus Limulus; species Limulus polyphemus. Next base: position 24,675 of record NW_013672456.1, read on the forward strand.
ATCTTAGTTATAGTGGAGTTCTATGGTATTTATAAAATATTTTATGATTTTTGGTTATTTTAAAGTTTATATAAAAAATCTTAAAAAAATTTTTATTTAACATCCTTAATGTGCAAAACTTGATAAGGCTTAGCAACCTAAGGCAAGCAGCAAACATGTACAAAGTTCGTAACTAGAAGGTATAATTATTTGCTATACTGTTCTAGGTTTTAAGAAAAATAAGTTTATGAACTTATTTGTAAATAGTTAATAACTGAAGTGTGACTATTTTACAAAATACTAGTCCCCTAAAGCACAGCCAAAACAGATCACTTTGTAAAGGCTAGTTTTATATTTTTGGATACAGTAACATGGGTGAACGTGGGCTACATCATTGCAACTTCTGTGATGTTAGCAAAGTATCGATGGAAATAACCGATAAAATAAAGTTTTCTTAAAAAACATTTGATAATTATCTGAAGGTTATAAACATTTTGTATGTGAAAATTTAAAATGTTCTGATGCATAAAAGTATTTTTAATCTCAAAATCAGAATTACTTTGCATATTCATAGTCAATATTTGGAAAAAAAAAAAGGCACGAGAAAAAGTAGTACTTGAAAAAAAAAAAAATACAGATATTTTCCATACAAAAAAAAAACTGATATTTTCCGTAGAAAAGCTTTGTACTGTTTGCTGTAATGCAAAATTTTATGAAGATACATTTACTCTTATAGCATGAAAACTATAACAAGCACAAAATGGTTATGAGGTCGGTTCCCGGGACCGAGCCGAGAGAATTAAATAGCATACCTCACCTACCCTCTATCAAACCCCATACAGCCAGACCCAAGTATAACACTAATTATATTAAACACCATACAGCCAGACCCAAGTATAACACTAATTGTATAAAACACCATACAGCCAGACCCAAGTATAACACTAATTACACTAAACACCATACAGCCAGACCCAAGTATAACACTAATTACACGGTATGCTTCCTCTATCAACACCAACAGTATAACACTAATTATATTAAACACCATACAGCCAGACACAAGTATAACACTAATTATATACTTACATTTTCTGGTTTGAGGCAAATGAGTTTTGCGTAGCAAACATTTTCACTTTTCTTTGGTACTGTCCACTCCAGAGGCAGGAAATTGGTATGGTAGACCTGAAGTTAAGTTAGAATATTACTGGACCTGGTCATTACAACTAATTTAATACAGTGGTAAGGAAATTGGTATGGTAGACCTGAAGTTAAGTTAGAATATTACTGGACCTGGTCATTACAACTAATTTAATACAGTGGTAAGGAAATTGGTATGGTACACCTGCGGTTAAGTTAGAATATTACTGAACCTGGTCATTACAACTAATTTAATACAGTGGTAACATTATACACCTAAATTATATAATAATAAATTATGTTTAAAAAAAAGTATTTTCAGGAAAATTATATAAAGAGAAGGTGGACGTCCAAACTACCCGTTACGCAAGTTCATAAAGAGAAGGTGGACGTCCAAACTACCCGTTACGCAAGTTCATAAAGAGAAGGTGAACGTCCAAACTACCCGTTACGCAAGTTCATAAAGAGAAGGTGGACGTCCAAATTACCCGTTACGCAAGTTCATAAAGAGGAGGTGGACGTCCAAATTACCCGTTATGCAAGTTCATAAAGAGAAGGTGGACGTCCAAATTACCCATTACGCAAGTTCATAAAGAGAAAGTAGATGTTCAAATTACCCATTACGCAAGTTCATAAAGAGAAGGTGGATGTCCAAATTACCCATTACGCAAGTTCATAAAGAGAAAGTAGATGTTCAAATTACCCATTACGCAAGTTCATAAAGAGAAGGTGGACGTCCAAATTACCCATTACGCACAGCAACTTTTGATATTTTAATATAAAATGAATAATTTTTTAACTATTTATCAAGACAAAAAACACTTACTTCAATGTTCTCCTCTCCATACTTTTCTATTGCATGCTCTTCAGGGTATCCAATACAACCATACTCCAGTGGTGTAAAAACTGTAGTAGGCACATTGAGATAATCACACTAACAAAAAATAGTAATCTTAATATCACGTACATTCCCAGAGATAATCACACCAACTAACTAACAAAAAAATAGTACTTTTAACATCACGTTCGTTCCCAGAGATAATCACACTAACATTAGCAGGATTGGCAAGTTTAAAAATAACCAACCAACCAACATAAGCATGTATACAAAGTATAACCAATAAATGTGCCAATAGTGTATATCCACTCCCTCATGTGCTGCAACTTATTCAGATCAAAATGCTATAATATCATGAAGTACTACTGAAAACTAGATATTTAAAACTGTTATGAAAATGTTAAAGATTTTAATTTCATTGAAATACCTGTAATTCTCCATTTCCATAAAGCCGTCGAGCTAGTAGGGTTCCTGCTTCAATAGCCACGGGAGTTAGCTCCAACTTGCCCTCTAGAATGTCTCCAATTGCATAGATATGTGGAATGTTTGTTTGCTCTGCCATCGTTGGTATTTTCCCGTTTCTGTAAAAACAAAAGTAAGGAATGGTAAACATACGAAATTCAACCGTTGATAGTTATTACAATAACAGCAAAGAAACGAACTGTACAAACAAGTTATTCTATTGTCCAAGTTAAAACTAATAAGAAACTCCTGCAAGTTTTAAATGTTGTATTAGTTTTTTTATGAGATAGATAAAATTGTCGTCACTGTGCGTGTGTTAACCTTGCAAGTTACATACATTTAGTGTGTATCAGAAAAGTTAGAAGAAAAAGATCGTTTTTTGGCAATTACTTTGTAAAGAAAGATAAAAACATAACAATATATCAAAATTACTTTCTTTCTTGTAAGTAAATAAAGTACAAAAATTATACACACAACAGATAACTCTAGAAGAAATGTACATTGACCTACTGATGTACTTACTTTGAATTTACTTGTACCCCAGCTACATCGAGACCAATACCGGAGGTGCAGGCATCTCTTCCAACGGCAAAAATTACCTGAACACAGAAACCTTAATAAATACCAATTCTACAAACCGGCAAAACTAAAGATGTCAACACATAACACAGAAACCTTAATACACACCAGTTCTACAAACCGGCAAAACTAAAGATGTCAACACATAACACAGAAACCTTAATACACACCAATTCAACAAACCGGCAAAACTAAAGATGTCAACACATAACACAGAAACCTTAATACACACCAATTCAACAAACCGGCAAAACTAAAGATGTCAACACATAACACAGAAACCTTAATACACACCAATTCAACAAACCGGCAAAACTAAAGATGTCAACACATAACACAGAAACCTTAATACACACCAATTCAACAAACCGGTAAAACTAAAGATGTCAACACATAACACAGAAACCTTAATACATACCAATTCAACAAAGCAGTAAAACTAAATATGTCAACATACAAAAAAGTATTTGAAAAAAATATTAATTTAAGAACACAAAGATCAAGGGTCAAGTTAACCGTTATTTTACAAGTAACTACCTTGTATCAATACTTGATGTATTTAAAAACTGGATACAATGTTGTAAGAAACAAAACTGTTATCCCACCCATCTAGCTACAAGTTCTCACGGCTATGAGAATCCATGTTTACGTTACTTTAGCTAGCTGTTTTGGGGCTTACTTGATAATGATGAAAATTAATGGGAGAATTGCAGAAAAATACTCTTTTAGACACCGGATAAAGATCCATGTCACAATGGAAACCCCTACCGATGGGGTGTCTATCAAGTCCATCGGTAGGGGTTTCCATTGTGACATGGATCTTTATCCGGTGTCTATCAAGTCCATCGGTAGGGGTTTCCATTGTGACATGGATCTTTATCCGGTGTCTATCAAGTCCATCGGTAGGGGTTTCCATTGTGACATGGATCTTTATCCGGTGTCTATCAAGTCCATCGGTAGGGGTTTCCATTGTGACATGGATCTTTATCCGGTGTCTATCAAGTGGATAAAGATCCATGTCACAATGGAAACCCCTACCGATGGACTTGAGAGGGTAAACTTAAGGGAGTGTGTGAGGTAAATAAACCTCCAGTGTCATATCAACTACATTAAAATAATAACACCAGTATTCACACTTACTGTATTATAATCTCCAACAACCTCTTCTCCTGAGTCTACCATTTTCCCAGTAACCCTCAGTTTTCCTGGCTGTCCTGGCTCAATTTCTTCAACCTAGAAACACAAAATTCAAATAAACTTGCACTGATCCACCAATTAATTACGAAAACAGAGGGAAAAAAATTAAGTTAATTTATTACATATAATTATAAGATTATATTATTTATCAACAAAATAGAAGTTAATATTGTAACCAAACATTGTAATTATTTTTAAACATAGGAATCTGTAAGAATCTAAAATTGATTATAAGTCAGTAACAGGTGTCTTTAGAGTGGACTTTACTGAAATATTCCAAAGTGTTTTAAGTGAGTATAAAGAAGCTTGGTTTGAACAGCTAATTTCAATAAACTTAGTTGACTAGGCAGTTACGAACTTCAGCCAAGATGAAAGATTCCACCTTTACACCACTAAACCTATAAAACTGACCTTTGTAGGAACACACGGTCGAATGAACTTTATTCCACAATGCTCCGACATGTGAGAGCCAATTCTTTCAGCTATATTCTGGTCAAATCCTCGGAGTAATATGGACCGAACCATCACCGTCACATCTAGGCCTATTCCTTTCAGAAACCCAGCACATTCCAAAGACACATAGGAAGCCCCAATTAACAACGTCTTTCCAGGACAATATGGTAATGAGAACAGATCATCACTGGAACATAAGATAGAATCACTTAAACTAAGACTTTCACGGTTTTGTTTTAATACCACAACATGTACCCCATATTCTTCATTACTGTTCACGCTTCATTCCACACACCCTAACATCTATATTCCTTACTACCAGTTACTATTAACAAATTTATCGGATCAATTTCTTTGTCTCCTTGATTTAACAAAGGCTTATTTGTACGCACTCTTACCTGGTGATGCCGTATTCTTTAGCTCCTGGACAATTAGGATACCTCGGTCTTTCTCCTGTAGCAATGATGAAGTGTTTGGCAGTGTGAAAACTTTCCTTTTTCTTCTTATCGACAGCCTGCAACATTTATATCAAAACATATTGTAGGCCTTTCTGAAGCACACAACATTAAAAACTTAGTAAAATAAACAACCTTAAAATATTGCTGTAACTAGGAATCATCTAAACTTTGCAGTAGTACTTAAGTATTACATCATCCCAGATATTAGCCTAAACTTTACAGTAGTACTTAAGTATTACATCATCCCAGATATTAGCCTAAACTTTACAGTAGTACTTAAGTATTACATCATCCCAGATATTAGCCTAAACTTTACAGTAGTACTTAAGTATTATATCCTAAATATTAGCCTAAACTTTGCAGTAGTACTTAAGTATTATATCCTAAATATTAGCCTAAACTTTGCAGTAGTACTTAAGTATTATATCCTAAATATTAGCCTAAACTTTGCAGTAGTACTTAAGTATTATATCCTAAATATTAGCCTAAACTTTACAGTAGTACTTAAGTATCATATCATCCTAAGTATTAGCCTAAACTTTGCAGTAGTACTTAAGTATGATATCATCCAATCGTTTATTTGAATCATTTTTTCCTTGGGAAATGAACATTAAATTTGTTAAGTTAATTCAAGTATATAAATCAATAAAGTTTTACCTTAATTTTATGATCCCCAACAAGCTCTGCATGAGCATTGATGTATTTCACTTGCTTCTCACGCAAAGCCACTCGATAACCCCAATTAAGTGACCCTATGTAATTCTGAATCTCTCCCGTCATTTTCTCCCACGAATGTTGAACTAAAATAAAAATAATAAATAACTCGTGTATTCTACTCTCGACCACTTATTAAATGTTACCGAGCACAAAGTTAAACCTAAACAATTACACAGGTTTGCAATTGTCTAATTCACATGAGACTTGATACAGTTTCATCCGATTCACAGGAGACTCTTGATACAGTTTCATCCGATTCTAATTCACAGGAGACTCTTGATACAGTTTCATCCGTCAGCTTTATACCAGGATCAAAAAACATTGAACAAGAAAATTTGGTTGACACAAAGAAAGTTCTATTACCTCCACTTCACATAAAACTGGGCTTGACGAAGCAGTTTGTAAAAGGTCTTAGACAAACAGGGCGACTGTTTCAAGTATCTATGTAGGCAATTCCCAGTTCTTTCAGAAGTGAAACTTAAAGAAGGGATTTTTGTTGGGCCTCAGATTAGCAAATTGATTTTGGATGAACAGTTCGAAAAGACAATGATGAAAGTTGAAAAAGAAGAGTGGATTGCTTTAAAGATGTTATTGACAAATTTTTAGGAAACAACAAGGACCTAAATTACAAAAATACTGTCAATAACATGCTCAATAAATTCAAAGAGTTGGGTTGTAATGCGAGCTTGAAAGTTCATTTCTTACACTCACTATTTCCCTTAAAATCTCTGTGTCATCAGCAAAGAACAATGGGAAAGGTTTCATCAAGACATCAGGGGAAATGGAGGGGAGGTATCGGGGAAGGTGGAACATCAGCATGACAGCCGATTACTGCTGGTTATTGAAACAAGATGTTCCAGATGCAACACGTAGTTTTGAGACTAAAAGACAGATTTCACACACAAAAAATGATAATCAGGACGAATGAGGATGCATATTCGTTTGACAACAGTGTTCTTCCCTTTTCTTCAGTATGTTTGTATTTTTGTTAACAAACATAATAATAATAAAAGAAAAATGTTTATTATGGTAAATGAAATAATAATTTGATCTAAGTTTTCTTCTTCCCTATCTGTAAAAAAATCCTAATGTGATAGAAATAAAAAATATATATTGGTTTTGAAATCTGCGTAGCTGAATTATGGAAAAGCTGTTATTAAAACTAAAACAACTTTTATGAAGTTTAAATTCACAGGACTGTATTATCTGCTGATCAAATCACAACAGTCAGTGGCAATGTTACAAATTATCCCTATGTTACAGTAGTAAAAGTTTTTTTTGGTTCAATGTCCATAACCACACGAGAAATGTTGACTCTTGACAGTGTCTTATTAAAACAAACAGATTGTTTACTCTTTCACAAAATTCTCAAGCAGGACAAAAGTTAGGTAACTACTGCTGGCTCAACACCTAATATTGAGTTATAACGTACCATAATTCAAGACTTACCATGATCTGGTACATCCCATCCAAACTTCTTTGCCTCTTCAAGGGATTCACCTACATAAATAAATAGATTGTTAGAAGGTAAAAACATGCAAGTGTAAGTATACTTGGTCTATATTTTATAGCATAAAAGTATTAAACGAACTACGAGT
>NW_013672456.1:32740-42230 GCF_000517525.1 Limulus polyphemus
TATAGCATAAAAGTATTAAACGAACTACGAGTAAAAAAAAAAAAAACTCACCTACAACTGGTAAACGAACTACAAGTAAAAAAAAAAAACTCACCTACAATTGGTAAACAAACTACAAGTAGAAAAAAAAACAACTTAACTAAAATTGTTAAATGAATTATAAATAAAAAAACTCAACTAAAATTGTTAAATAAAAACCTCACCTAAAATTGCTGCTCTGTGCATCAGCTTTTTAGGGATACATCCTACATTCACACAGGTTCCTCCAAGTCCTGAAAGCAAGAGACAAGCAGCTGTATCTCAGATCAAACAAAATAAACTACCCAACAACTAAGGGGAGATACATCTACTACAGACCAAACAAAAACTCCCCAACAACTAAGGGGAGATACATCTACTGAGTAAAGTTAAAGGGTTGAAATTAACATCTTCATACGTCAAACTAATGAAATCAAGCAGTGTTATATTAGTGTACAAATAGTTAATACCAATGATTGTTATAGTAAGCAGTTAAACTCTGCTTTAAGAATTATTCAATGTTTTCATTTCAGTCAAACATAGATGCAAAGATCACAAGAATTTTTTTTCTTTAACTTAAAGATTTGTGGGAATGACAAAAGATGTTATAGAAAAATTGAAGAACTGATACACAGTTAGAATATTTAATGATACAATCACACTACCAATCACCTGAAGTGTTGTAAGCCATCTAGACTAAACATGGTATATATAAAAAAATAAAATACACTTGGAATAATATGAACAATCACATATAATTTACTATATTTTACTCAGACTTTGTCCACAATTTCTAATCTTGAAAATATCTGTTGAACTAGTAGCATTCTGTTAGCCCAAAGACAAGTATTGTCACAATTTATTTGTAAAATGAGAAATGTGGGAAAAAAAATGCTCTACACAAATTTAAAAGACTCACCCCATGTAGTTCCTTTTGGAGTTGGTGTCACAAAGTCAAAAACTGCCACTTTTTTCCCAAGCTTCGCAGCTTCCTGAAAGAATATATATTTAACATTTTTAAACGATGCTACTTTAGAATTACGAACTTTACATACTAAAAGTATATGACAAAGCTCAACATTATGGAATTTGGTGAGCTAGCAAACCAGTAAATCTAATCTAAATTACTAATCATTCTAAACTAACACTACAGTGCTTTCCACCTAGGAAGAGTAAACTATTATCACCCAAATCACACACAAGGTGAAAAAACCATTCATGTTAAGCTTTAATAGACATCTATCTATATTAGGGTGTTTTTTATCTGCAGGCAAAATTTTCAGGTTAAACATTCTGAAGCTCTCATCCCCTAGTTTTGTTCCAATGTACAAAGAAACATCAAATGTCAAACTCCATCCATTTTGTTTAGAGTGGAATGGCCTGGTACCCTATGTACTATAAAAACATTTATGTATTATAAATGTGTTAAAAGTATATCATCATATTGCGTATACAATAGTACAAGTAACAAAAAGCATTTTGTAAATGTAAAACCAGAATATAGGGATGATACAGATATACACAGATCATCTATACATTACTTTCAATAGTCAAATTTAACGTTACACTGTAAGATGCACAAGTTCAAAATGGTTACGAGGTCGGTCAATCCGACCAGCCTTAAAGAGTCTGTAACAATCAACACGTTTTGACTCAACTTGGTTTTCCTTGCACACAAGTCCTGGTATCTTAGTTACATTACATTGATGCCTACCCTGACATGACCATAATATAATGATAAACAAGTGGTCAGCGGCGTGCAGAGGTTCTACGATGCCCGGGGACCTTGTACCTAAGACCTTGGGGAAGGGCAGAAAGGGTTCTACTATTCGATTCGACTCTTTGCGTTGGATGCCCTCCAGATATGAAGTTAAGATCATTATGAGGAACAGTGAAACATGCCCAAAGATTCTCAAACAACAGCGATGAAGACACCTGGGAGTCCTCTATTCTCACACCCAGTGAACTTAAACTGTCCAGATCTTAAGGGCACGTAACACCTTGACCACTCCTCGTGCACGACGCAATGAGAGCACGTAACACCTTGACCACTCCTTGTGCATGATGCAGCACTCCAGGTGCTATAAATCGCACTCCACAAGGAGAGATGCCACAAAGAAGGGTTATGGCTAGTTTACCCAAAGTTATCTTATAGGACACTCAACTGACACTGTCCTTAACTTCTTCTACGTCTTCTGTTACTTCACCATAGTCTGCTGCTGTTTCATTACTGGTCTGGTCATGTACTCCCAAGATTGGTGGAATAGATTGAAAATTCCAATATATGGACCACAAGAAAGCAGCATACAGTCTTAGAAATTGTCCCGGCACGTTTTCAAAGTTACACAATATTCCAGAAATAAAACGTAAGAACAAAGATTATTTTTTATGGAATGTTCTTGAACACTTTGAATAATGTGGAATACTCTAGGATATGCTACAATAGTCCAGAATGATTTAGAATATTCTGGAAAACTAGAATATGCAGATAAAATGCAAGCTACAAGGTAAAATTTCAACTACCTTCAGCAACCCATAAATGTTATTCAATTTGGATACAATTTAGTGTCAATTACTTATATTGTACAAAAATGAGAGGGGAGGGGTCATAAATAAGGACCACTCTAATGATAGTCTATATATTTTAGACACACACACACAGCTATAAATTAGAGAACAGTTACACGTAAAGAGCTGTATCCCCCAAATCTTATATTACAGCTACGTGGAAAGAATATATACTTTCGATGCTGCAAGACCGCCAGAGCCTCCACCTATGACAATCAAGTCAAAATCATATTGGTCATCAGGCGGGTTCAGTAGCTGGGCCAATTTTCCACTGCTATAAGCTGCGTGAGTATCATCACAACCTCCAATGTAGGCTCCATTGACGAACACTTGAGGAACGGTAGGACGGCCGGTCTGTGCTGTCAACTCGGCTTGAATGTCAGAACCATTATCTAGGACAATACAAATCAATTAAAGCATTAAAGAAGATGCATGATGGTTATAAAGAAATCATACTGATGATACAATTAGTGTTCCAATAATCATAAAAATATCAACACTAAAATTTAACTTGATACCTTGTATAAAATTTACTGAAGGAACAGACAACACCAAGATTTATATAAATATAAGAGCCAAAAGAACTACTGTTAAGGCTAAACGGAATTATTAAGTCTTTTGTCTAGCAAGTCAAACTAATGGTTTCTATTTTGCCAATGTGGTTACTGGTTTTGGAATCAGTTCCCATTGCCAATAGTGGAAGCCAGCATTTTACAACATTTCAAGAAAGGTCTGAAAAATAAAGTGTACTTTTCAATTTTTTCATTCTCCACAGTGGGTGTACAAGTAGATGCTTGAAGAGGCAAATTTTTACAGCAAACAATAATATTGTCCAATTCCAAAACATTTTAAAGAAATTCTTTTCATGACAAGAAGGAACAAGGGTTAAGATAAACCTTTTTAAATAATGAAGACGAAAGACTTTCAAAACATGTTGTTTTACAACAGGTAGTTGCCATCCATTGCAATGGCATTAATTTCTTAAAAAATTGTATTACTAATTAACAACATTTCCACGTTGATCAGTTTGTTCAATGTTTGAAAACTTTTCTTTCCGTAAATATTTTAAGATTATTATTGTTAAAGAATAGATTATATTTAAGCTGCTGTATTTTGAAGAATTTTAAGAAAAACTGATATTGGGCAAAACTTAAAGCCTTAATAAGAATTATCTTTACACTTAGAAGAAACTGAATCTATGCAAAATTTTTTACATTATGAAAATTCTTAAAAGTGCCTTTGATTGAGATTTCTTTCAAGACCAACACTTTTTTCCTATCTTTAACTGGAGAAATAATTTGAAAATTTTTAAAAATACCAATATTAAAGATATGGGAATAAGATTGTTTCAGATAAGCATCAGTTGAACCGTGTAAAGTTTTGATTCTCTTACTACAAGAATAATACCATATTATAATTAGAAAAGAGGTGGGTTTAAAATTTCTAAACTACAGAAAAACGTTTAAAGTTTGGAACTTATTAGCTTTAAAGATTAAAATAATTAGATAAAAACTTATGTGTTTTAGAATTATGAATGTTAAGAAGAACACGTAAAAAGCCTTTAAATCTCAGATACACACATTCTTTAACAAGGCTATTTTCCATTAGTTGCAAAGTTATGAAAGGACTTACCCAATTACATGTTTGATTAATTTAAAGATGGTATGGACTATGTTGACATAAAATCAGTGATACACGGGAGAAAAAGACTCAGTTCTACTCATCCATAACATAATAGTGAGGAATAAGGGTGTTCATGCACAAACAACTCAAAAATTAAATATAAAACATGAATTTAACACATGCCAAATGAAATAATGGAGTTTAAAGATATGGATGTTTCATCAGAACACAAACATTAAGAGCTACATTTTACTTGGTTTTGATATTCTGTGCAATATTGACACTAGGACCAATAGCCTTCTTATGAAATAAATTTTAAACTCCTATCTCATGTTTCATTTGTTAATGAATTAATAATAAATTTCTTATATTAAATTCATAATAGGATCTTCTTAACAGGCGTACTTGAGACTTTTATCTAACAATATAACAGAAAATCATGTGTCCTTTTGGCTGCAAGTTCAAACAAGTCGTTATGCCTACTCTTACTAGTATTAGACTGTTATGTTACTCCAATGTTAGAGTGGAGACGAGTTTATCACTTACCCAGTTCATCTAATTCAAGACTAAAATATGGAGTGCCAAGTGATTGAAAGATTTTCTTCACCTAGATATAAAAACGTACCTTAGTTTTACTTTTGGTATAACTATAGTACAAGTATTATATTTTCTACTGCAATAATATTAATACTATATAATAGTACAAATAAAAATAGTAATTCACACAGTAAAACTCGCACACATAACATATAAAGCAAATCCAAATTATCAATTAAAAAATTATCTCTGTTAAAAAAATACTAATACAGCCAATTTAATTCATTATCTGTTAATTATTTTAAAAATTACTTACCTGACTACAAAACCCACAATAAGACTTGCTGAATAACATAACTTGGTTATTTTTAACATGGCGCTCGATAATGAGTTTCACATTCTCACTGTGATTAATAACAGGCGCCATTATTCGCCTTTGAAATTAAATTAAAACTTATAACTGAACGTTCATACACAATATTCACCTCATCGATTGATTAAACTGGGAGAATATAGGTTTATTCACCAACTGTGCACGGTATACTACTTCCACATTTAACTTTTAAATAATACTACCAATCTCTACCATGCACCACCTGCTTTTTAAGCGCGTTACAAAAAGCGCCCTCTTTCGAGAGGAATATGAGCTTTATCATCCAGTTATGTAACTACAGGATACAGGTAAAAACATTTAAAATTGACGTCAGCTGACCTGCTTCAAAAGAACGTTTAAAATTTTAATGAGATCGTGATTCTCACTTACATTCTTCTCACAGACAACCTACACATTGAAGAAAACACATATTTCGTCATAATTAAAAACAATTGATTGGAATGTCAGAAAGAAACCGAAGAATTCTTTAAAAATTATACTAGATCAAACAGGTTCTGTAATCAAAGGCATGGGAATAAATGGGGCAATGGGCCCCGACGCACAGGAATCGAAAAGGCCCATAAAAATATATGCGTTTTATAAGAAAAGAAAAATAATAATTAAACGGTAAAATAATATTTCGCAATGGTGGAAAATAATATAACTCAATCGGGTTTTTACAGCTGTTTCAGCAAGTATTAACTAATCTTTTATAACGGCTTTTAGGCTGTCTGTTATAACATAATATAAAGATTAAACAAGACAATTGTGAAAAAAAAAGGAGTTAAACGTTTGCTTGATAAGTATTGAACGTGAAGATAAAAAACACGACCCAGTTTTTATTACCTTCTAGCGTTTATTTAGCCACATTAAAAACATAAAAACAGAAGATTTTGCTATGTTGTGTTAAGATTGAGGAATGGGCCAATGGTGCTTCAAACAAACAAATAAAAAATATATAGTGTTTAATATTAAGTTATCTACATAAATAAAAAGTAAAGTTATTACTTAGTAGTCGCTATTTTAGCACAAAGCTATATAATGGGGTACATGCACGATAAGAAATCGAACCCTAGATTTTACAATTGTAATTCCGTAAACATAACGCTGACCTACCGGTGGGACACCTAGTAATTAGCATAGCTAATTTAATATCATGTTCAAGTTATGTTACTTATAACGATTAAGATGCATCCCTTTCATCAGTTTGGCACTCTTGCTGTTAATGGTTGGAGACGGCTTGATTGGGTAATGAAGAAAAACTTTAATATAAGTTTAACATAACAGCAGATGTACAACGTTTCGACAATGTTTTTGTCATCATCAGGTTTTGTCTCCAACCATTATTAGTCTCAAAGTTGGTTCCTCGTCATCGAATTTGAACCCTTACTGTTATTGACGTTTTCAACCGTTAACCTAATAATACCTCACAATGTTTGGTCAGCCCAGGACTCTTAGGTTAGTCCTAAATACACATACTAAGCTATCAATGCAGAATAATTATATTATAAATAATAAATATAGAACTAAATTAGAAATAGAAAAATAGATATATTAAATATTCTAACCAACACTATTTGTCCATACTGTGGTAAAAGTTTCAACACACCTGGGTAAAAGTTGTACTTGGCTCGTCCAGTTTAGTATTGTTACCACAGCGGAAGTCACGTGACGTTGGTAACACGTGATGATTCGCGAAGACGCTAGCGTTTGCTAGACATGCGCTCTTATAGTATATAAGACCGGCGAGAAGTGACGGCATATATATATATATAATTGCAGACAGACAGAGACGGACAGTAGTAAAGTGCGTGAATCGTTGTGAATTATAGCGTGCGTTTAAGTTAAAGTGACTGTGAAAATTAAGTGTATTGCAAAGTTGTATTGAGAGGGAATAAACTAGTTTTATTTAAGAAAGAACTTGCGTTACGTCTCTGTTCGTTTGTTAATTTTCCGTATAATTTATTCCCAATGAAACTTCAGCGACACACGTCCTTTCTAGCAAATACTGGATTATTCGTGATGTTCCCCGATCTTTCTATAACTCATTACGTGTTATAAGCGTCACGTGACATGTATTGTACATATGGGGTTTGTGTAAAGCGGAAGGAGAATCCCACAAGAAAACATTGCGCCAGTGCCTTTCTGGCCGTTGCTATGACAATTTCTATAGTAATGTTTTTATTGTAACTTTTAATGAACAACAAAAATTTATAAAAAAGACAAGAATGCCATTTTTGGTGACTCCTTAAACTATAAAGACTGTATATTATGAAAATATTTGCTCTAGCAGCTGTTGGTAGCAAACCCTGACAAATATATATATATTTCAATCGCAAACTTATTGTAATAACTGGCCCTTTGTTCTTGACGGTAATGACGTATTAAATCTCATTCTACCTAACAAACATCAGTTTCAGTCTTTCCAGGACTCCCCCCCCCCAAAAAAAAAAATTATCTTTTTAAACAGTAGACCTGTGATAAACCATGTTTAGAGAGAGAGAGAATGGATGAAAGTTTTAACATTTTAATCCTTGTTTTGGTTGTTTTGTGTTAATTACCTGAAGGAAAAAAAGCCCCTGCTGCCTCAGCGTTAAGTTTGTAAGCTTATAACACTCAAAATCAGGTTTTTATACTCACGGTGAGCACAGCACGGTTAACCCATTGGGTAGCTTTGCGTTTAACGACAAACAGAAACAAAAACGAGGACTAAACTAAAATTACTGCTCGCGATTAGGCTAACACATTTTAGCGTTTTGATAAGAATTCACAACATCATTCAAAATAAAAGAATTTTCACTTTAATTTTGGATATTAAAACTAGTTTCATTCGAACGATGTCAAAGCTGAAACGCCCAAGCCTTAGCGGAAATATTCCTAGACTTGATATACTAGGTACAACCGCTATTCCGTTGGTGCTTAAACAATCCTTAGGCTTAACTGTCGATGAAAATATGAGTGTAGTATTGTTTTGAGCTACATTTTCAATGCTTTAATTTATATTTTCGATCAAAAAAACACCAGATTGCAGCAAGTGTGTGACGTCGGTATGTGACAGGTTTTATTACACCACGGAAATATGTAAATAACAATGAAGTAATGCGACAAAGGGGAAAGTATAAAATAGTCTTGTAAGTTACTCCTGAGGATGACGTGATCACGTCGAAACATGTACTTGTAGAGTGATATTTTAAAGTGGAAGCCTTACGGCTTCAATAAAGTTTTTATTGTGTAAATACAAAACGTTGTTTTTAATTATTTATGATAATTTAAATAATATTTGATATATGTTAAGCTACGAAAGTGTGTCAATATTACCACCATATTGTGCTACATTCTGTAAGTCTCATTGGATTTAATTCCAATTTACAGATCTGTGCCAGCTGATGAACATGCAGGACTTGTCCGTGAGAACACTTTAAATGATGAACCTTCAACTTGCGCCACAGAAGGACCTCGAAAACATGAAATATATTTTGATGATTTACAGACATGTGACATGACATTATGAAAAAGAAACTTGAGACAAAAAGTTGTAGATCTAGAGAGAAAAGTCAGTAATTTGGAGACATTAGTTTCTCATCCCCTAGAGAGGAACATTATCTCTGTTGTTTACTGGTAGACTTTTGTTAAATCATAATGTAACCTTCCAAGTTACAATATTTCTCTCGTGATAAACCAAGAAGGTAACCATTAGCTACGTGAGTTTACTGGTTTAACTGAATAACATCTTAAATTGACGAGTCTAATTCAGAATATACTTATATTAGCTTTAAAATTTTTTCAATGACAAACTTGTGACATCATATGTTAAACATGTGGTTTTTAACGGTTATAAAGTTAGCTATTTTTACCACTTCTCAAAATAACATACAATGTATGAATACTTCCCAGGGACGCTTGAATACTTCCCAGGGACACTTGAAAAAGCGAGTTTAATTCATTTATTTACAAAATAATAATATATTCAGTGGTGAAAGTAACTTTATTTTCTTACCAATAGGGTAGTATTGTTTGTCCTTTCCCCCACCTACCCACCCATCTATACACATTTGATTTAAATCAACAAGTATGTAGAACAAAGCTAAAACATTCTAATACACACATTGTTACGTCTCTGTTCGTTTGTTAATTTCCCGTAGAAATTATCCTCGAGAAACTTCAGCGATACAAGTCCTTTCTTAAATAAAACTAGCTTATTCTATCTCAATACAACTTTGCAATACACTTAATTTCCTGCCCCCAGTAGCACAGTGGTATGTTTGTGGACTTATAACGCTAGAATCCGGGTTTCGATACCCGTGGTGGGCAAAGCACAGATAGTCCATTGTGTAGCTTTGTGCTTAATTACAAATAACAAACAAAACAAAC
>NW_013672456.1:42548-44011 GCF_000517525.1 Limulus polyphemus
CTTTCTATAGCTCATTACGTGTTACAAGAGTCACGTGACTTCCGCTGTCGTAACAATATTTTAATACTAGCAGTAACAGGAGTGAGGGGGGAGAATAAGTTCATTTAAGTTTGAACTGAAAACATGTTCTTTTGGCTGAAATGGAGTCAAAAATAGAACCTAAATCACGTGCATGAGTCTCACCTGACACGGGAGTAACATCATTGAAAAAATACAACAAGATAAGTAAGGCAATATTGGTGAATCCGTGCTGTTATTTTTATGGTATCATATTTTACTAACTGGTCTTGTAAGACTTCTTCTATTAGCCTCTATAAAAAGAAAAATCTACTACAAATGTATGACTAATTAGGTAATAATATCTATGGAAACTCTTATCACCCAGTGGCACAGCGGTATGTCTGTGGACTTACAACGCTAGAACCCGGGTTTCGATACCCGTGGTGGGCAGAGCACAGATATCCATCCCATTGTGTAGCTTTGTGCTTGACTTCAAACAAACAAAACGGGAGTAACATTGTTTACTGACCTACCAAAACTTAAAGGAGAGAGAGACTAGCATGTCTGATCTTTGACCTCCTTTAAAATACTTGGATAAACCTTGTCTGGTCTTGGTACTTTACACTTACCTTAGCTGGAATTCAAACCTTCTCCCACATATTTGCCGTATATTGTGATCTGTGAAGGAGAGGATCCTGGTAGTTGAGTAAAGCATGGGTCACTTCAAACCGCTTTGACCTTCAATTCTTGTAGATGGGAGGCTTTAGGGTCAGTTGTGGTTATGTTAAACCATGTGCCAGTACTGGATGTCTTCAGTGAGTTTTGTGGACATCATATCTAGTATAGATGATCATGTATAATGTACATTAAACCCTGCCACTGTCTCTATCACGTTGTTCTTCTGGCAATGTCTGAATGTCTTCTTGTTTGACCCCATAGTGGATGGGGCCAGTAGACCCCACTTCTCTTTTATCTCTATGGATAGAAATTTGCAATAACTCCACAGATTAAGTATAAAGTGACCACATTATGTCACTGCCCTCTGCAGCTTCTCTATCTTGGTTTCAGATTTTATATTCTTCGTCAAAAACTCATCTTTCAAAATTATCTCCCATCTTTATACAAAATGGCTTAGAGGGGTTTGCTGGTTCTTCAAAGTTAGTAAATAAACTTAGATATGGGGACATACTGGGGGGAACATCCCTTGAGGTGATCCCTCATAGTACTTAGATAAATTATAGTTGAGAGGAATTTTCTCCAGGTCCACAAGTTGTAAATTATTTCTGGTCTCTCCAATCAAGGATTAGCATCCATTAAGCTAATCTCCATTTAGATGAATGGTGTTAGTTCTCTCCAATCAAGGATTATCATCCATTAAGCTTGATTGGAGAGAACTAACACCATTCATCTAAATGGAGATTAAGGGATTATCATCCATTAAGCTAATCTCCATTTAGATGAAT
>NW_013672457.1:0-17839 GCF_000517525.1 Limulus polyphemus
TAGTAACATGCACTGCCTTATATAGAAGTTATTAGTAACATGCACTGCCTTATACAGAAGTTATTAGTAACATGCACTGCCTTATACAGAAGTTATTAGTAACATGCACTGCCTTATACAGAAGTTGTTAGTGACATGCACTGGCTTATACAGAAGTTGTTAGTGACATGCACTGGTTTGTACAGAAGTTATTAGTATCATGCACTGGTTTATACAGAAGTTACTGGTAACATGCACTGACTTTACAGAAGTTACTGGTAACATGCACTGACTTATACAGAAGTTACTGGTAACATGCACTGACTTATACAGAAGTTACTGGTAACATGCACTGACTTATACAGAAGTTACTGGTAACATGCACTGACTTATACAGAAGTTACTGGTAACATGCACTGACTTATACAGAAGTTATTAGTAACATGCACTGACTTATACAGAAGTTAGTATCACTAACATACACTTGATTTATACAGAAGTTAGTATTAGTAATAAGATTTACTTTTCTGTGTTATTAGGAAACTCAACAGGTAATCTCTTTAGGCTATAAAGAAAGTGAAATGATAAATATCTTAAAAGGAGGTTGGCATTTGAACATCTGTACTACTTATTACATAGAAGAGCAAAAGGCCTTCTTGTAAAAATTAACTAGCAGTAGTTGTGAGATGCCATTTCCTAAAATTAATACTGAATTTTTTATCAAAATGAAATAATTCAGACAGGGTAGACATAGTTGGTTTGTGAACTGTAACCCTAGAGCATCAGTGTTACGTCATTATGCCCCTATTCGATTTGATGTTAAAGATTGAAAATTTAATGCTAGCATTCTAAGGTTAATGGACGGTAAGTGCCTTTTGAATTTAAAGCAGTGAACGTTTCAACATCTCCACAGATGTCTTCTTTTTCATTCAACAGGCAGTTACAGTTCATTAAAATTTTCAAACCAAATAAAATTCTTAGCTTGATATCTTTTTTTACTAATTTATTTTCTTGCTTTGTTATTTGTTATTTTCTTGTAATTATACATTTTAATCAACTTGTGATAGGTTAAAGTAATATTTTTTTAAACCTAATAAGTTGGTGATTCTCCAGGAAAATGGGGAACACGGTCCATGTAAAGGAGGAGCCAAAATCTTCAGTTGATCAGTTACCTTCCTGTAGTGGTCGTGGACACCAGCCTAAAGAGGAATCCATTGTAGATGCAGCTTCAAGGATATTGGTAATCCTTAAACAGAAGCTAAATTTTGAACTTTAAGTATTTATTCTGATGTTTCTTGTCAGGATAGAAATTACTCTAGTGACATAAAACTGCTTGTTCACATGATTAAAATTGCTGTGTTTTAGTGGCATACAGCATTTAGTTCTCAGTCTTTAAATTAGTGAAGTGACTTGCATCTTTTGGTTTTAAGTCTTGAAATTATTCTAGCGTAGTGGTATATGATTGACCTTGTATATTACTGCAATATTGAGTGTACAGTGAGTTTTTATGAATTTAGATGAGAACACAGACATATGACTTGATCTTGATGTGTGTCCTTACCTTCCTGACATTCTTGTGGTATAGTCCATGGACGTAACTGGTGTCATTATGAGGAATGTGGATGTAGACGTGTGACTTGATCCTGATGTGTGTGTCCTTACCTTCCTGTCATTCTTGTGGTATAGTCCATGGACATAACTGGTGTCATTATGAGGAATGTGGATGTAGACGTGCGACTTGATCCTGATGTGTGTGTCCTTACCTTCCTGTCATTCTTGTGGTATAGTCCATGGACGTAACTGGTGTCATTATGAGGAATGTGGATGTAGACGTGTGACTTGATCCTGATGTGTGTGTCCTTACTTTTTGGTGTTAATATGTTCTCCTGGTAAGAGGTAGAGATCACCTTTTTGTTTTTGTGTACTTCATTGAGTTTAAAATTACCGTTATATATAATAATTATTATCACCATAAAGTCTGACAAAAAATTTCTGTGTTTTTTGTCTCATATTTGAAAGTCATTATGAACTCTTTCTTGGTGGATAACACAAGCCTGCAAAATTAAAATTCATAAAAGTTCTTTTGGTTTTAATAACGGATTTTCCATAATTTATCTACGCAGATTTAAAAAATGATATTCATTTTTTCTATCACGTAAGGATTTTTTAAAAATTGGGACGAAAAGAAGAACTTTTACTTAGATCAAATCATTATTTCATTTACCATAGTATGGTAATACAATGAACAAAAATTAACAAAAGTACAAGCAAGATAAAGAAAAAGAAAGAACATTGATATCAAATGATATGCATCTTCATTCATTCTATTTTTTGTGTGAAATCTATGTCTTTTATTCTCAAACTATGTGTTGTGGTCTTTCTTTTATGTATTGCGTCTGGAGCATCTCATTTCAATAACCAGCAGTCATCAATCATCATGCTTATTTTCCACCTTCCCTGATGTCTTGATGAAACCTTTCTCTTTGTTCTTTGCACCGATATTTTCAGAGAAATAACCAATATGTGAGTGTAAGAAATGAACTTTCAAGCTCATATTACAACCCAACTATATGGATAATTTCGGTCCTTGTTGTTTTCTAAAAATTTGTCGATAACATCTTTAAAGGCAATCCGTGCTTGTTTTTCAACTTTCCTTATTGTTCTTTTGAACTTTTAATCTGAAGCCAATTTCCTAATCTGAGGCCCCACAAAAATTTCCCACAAATGTAACAGAATATGTTTGGGTCATTTACACAATCTCTTGTTGCCATAGTGATGAATAAATAATATTGAAATAAAAAAAAATTTAAAGTGCATGCACAAACAAATACTATCCAGAAATGACGTCATGTGGTCTGTTAACTGTTTATATACTAGAAGTGTTTCTCATGGGTTCTAGAATGATTAATATAACTATTGCATCACGATTGGTGTAGATAAATCTATAGCCAGTGGTTGTCAGCATTTTAACCATAACAAAATGGGACCTGATTTCAGTGAAAATGATTCACTTATGTAAAAGCACATGACATTTTGTGAAAAATCTGTACATGATGGGGAAAAATGGATTCATTTTTGGATTCAGCACTCAGGGATTACTGTAGAACATGTAAAACTTTCAAGACAATAAAACCATTGCAGGCATGTGTAATTGTCTGTTTCTTCTCATAACAATTCAGATATACATAGGCCTCAACAGACTTCTTCACCAGTATGTCAGCTTATGCAGCTTAGCGTTGGCAAGATGGTTGCTTGGATGTGTGCAGCTTAACATTTGCAAGACGGTTGCTTGGATGTGTGCAGCTTAACATTGGCAAGACGGTTGCTTGGATGTGTGCATCTTACTGCTGATCAGTTTCTCGAGCTATCAGTTGTACCTGTTGGTGCTAAACCTGTTGCAGTGGTCTGCATCTGTGACAATGCAACTACATTAGCACTTACAAATCCTTTACATAAACTTTGGTTAATCCTTGAGATAAGTGAATTATAAGGTACACAAGGCTAACGAACATTTCACCATGGTTATCTTGTTTGTTAATTGTTTGACATTTGCTGTTCAGGTTGATGTGAAACAGACTTTAATTTTATGTTTCTTGTAGGCCTTCTGAATGCTGTGTTTGAGTTTTGGTATGAATGGGAGTCTGATGTTGTAGTACAATTTTAATGGTAGTTTCTTGGTTGTTTCTTTGTACTGAGTTACCTGTTTCATTGTTTTTAAAGGTGGTTTTTAGGTGTTGTATTTCTATTAGTAGTGTAATTTTATTGGAAACATTTTATGCTCACTCGAACAAAAATGATTTTTTTTCTTTTTTTTTAACTGATTGTGTTTGGTTTGATACATAGCTGGCAATGTGAGTTGTTTGTCTGTAGATACTGATTAGTGGGTGATGGACTGCAATTTGTAGGAACAGAAATCTTTTGTCTTCTTGAAGTGTTCATACTGATTTTTATGTTTGGAATTCATATAGGATAAAAATTCTATTGGTTTAGTACTATGAGACCAAGATGACAAAAGTGACATTATTGTACCTTTACCACAGTTTGGGCTGTTTTGTAGAAGTGTTCAACACTTAATTTTCATATCTTCAAGAATGTATCATTTAGTATAGGAGAGAAAGATTAGACCTTTTCTTTAAAGATCTGGAAAATCCAAGTGGCCCGAAATATCATCTGAGCATAATATTTAAGGGAAAATGTCAGATAGTAAAAGTTTTCTCATTATGAAGTAATTTAACATGATTAATAATAAAGAGCTCTGATATTTAGAAATTAACTTTTTATTATTGGTAATTATCTTACACTTGTAATATTAAAATTTCCACTTATTGTTTTGTAGCTAAACCTGCTTGTTTATATTCAGTACAGATAATAGTGTTGATAGGATTGTAAAGATGTGGAAAAGCAGCTTAAACAAAAGTACAGACTTTACACAAGAATAGAAGTTGGAAAAAAAATTGTGTATTTATAATGTGAAAAAGCTGTCAGACAAAAAAATGGCAGTAGACCACTATTTAGATTCTTCACTATATTGTTTGTTTTAGAGTGAATTTGCTCATCAGTCTATAGGAAGTATTTTAAAAGATGGAGTAAAAGGAACAAGGGATGGAGGTTCAGCAGGAGAGAAGGTAAGTATAAAGTTAAGTGTACTCTCTCTAGTACAGAACCGGTAAGAAAAGTGACAGGAAGTATTTCCTCCATCCCTTGTTCCTTTTACTCCATGTTATATCGGCAGAAAAGTGTGAAGTTTTGGTGCACTGTGTAGTAAGAAACAGGATAATAGTGTTTACAATGCTCAACTAAGGGATAAAGTTGTGTTTCATGTATGATGTATGTGATAAAATTATTTGACTTTCGAAAGATTGTTTAGCAAAAACAAAAAGATGGATATAGATGGCATTGATTCTTTGATCTGCTGTATATGAAATGTGTATGTTTCTGGGTAATTATCATCTTTTATTAAGATCTTGAGATTTTTTCTTGATCAAACTTTTGATAAAGCAGTGTTATAAAATTATTATGAAATAGTGAATTTTTAAACTTATAGTATCAAGAAGTGTAAAAATCCATTGTTTTCATTTGTTGCTATATTACTTATTTTTCTTTTCCTTCCATAATGATGTTAACTTTTTTTTCTCTCCCCTAAAGTATTAGCAAAGCATTGAATCCACTACCATCAATAATGGAAATGGTGTAATATTTTATTCCTCTAGTGGATAAATTCATGCTTTGTGTATAAGGTGTATTTAAAACTTAGGCCTAATTATCAATTTTTAGGCACCTGTATTGTGATAGTTAAAAATATATAACAGTTATGAAATGCTGAATTTTTTTAAATTACTGTATAAAGAAGTGCAAAAATCAGCTGTCATCATATGTTGTTTTATAAAATTCTTGTTTGTATATGTGTGTCTAAGCTGCATTTTCTTTCACACAGTCTGTTAAATGTACAGCATCCATAATTAATACAGTGGGTACATTTGTGCTTCACGTAAAAAGCATAGGCCTAATTTTCGATTTTTATGTGCTTGTTGGACTTATATTGAGATGTAATTATATTCCATTATTTATAAGCCACAGAGAGGTGAAGAATTAACTCTCACTAAGGGATCAGTCAAATCTGCCTTGTTTGTGACCTCAAATTGACCTTTATAGTTTTAATACTATAATTTCTAATATGTTCTGTTTATCTTCACACAATTTCACAAGCTTTCAGTAAGATTATTTTGTAGAAAAAATTTTTAATGAAGTATTTTCACTAAAATGTTTTTCTTTAATATGTGGAGTCAAAGTGTTAACTGCTCTGAGTGTAAAGTGAGTTTCATGTTAAGACTAAAAATGCTTTTCATGACCTAAAGATTATCAAATTTCATTTGCACAACCTCTAAAACCTCTTAAATATATTTCAAATGTTTTTTTTTCAGTAAAACTTTATATTTTATCCCTTTTTTTGTATATCCTAACTCTATATGAGGTCAATCAATTTTCTTAACCGCCATAAAAAAAAATGAAATAAATCTAAATTACCCTTTTTTTCTTTCTATAATGACTTTAGATTGTAACATGAAACTACATGTGTTTTTCCAAAGTAGCTTAAATCTCATAACAGTATACACATGTTTCTACTTAAGTATGTAAGTAATAATCCCCACACACAAGTTGTAACTTATGTGCCAAACGTGTAGCTTACGTTACCCTATTGAATTACATAAGACAGGCTACTTGCGAGTGTATCTTGTGAAAAGTTTTTATTTTTTTCTTTATCTTGCCTAATCTAACCTTCTCTAATGTAATAAATTTCTAATTTTTGAATTTTAGTTATTTTATAATAATAAGTAAAGAATACACATGAATAACAAAAAATTAATACTTACCTGGATCTTTTTTTTGTTGTTGTTGTCAACTGTCAATGAAACTTAACCCTACTTTTTTATATATATTTTTTTATTTAATTAAATAATATGCCAAAGAACAGAGAACAATAACATACAAAAAACAAACAGTGTCCTATAACTATTGTTGTTTTTCTGACTTTTTAACTATGTGATAAGAGCCATTAAAAACTCGCCTAAGCTCATCAGTGTGTTTCCTGTGGGCATAAAGTTTGTGCTGGAAGGGAATAGACAATCCTTTGTACAGAAAACAATATAATATATCATTTATTAGATTAACACTTTGGCTTTCTGTTGGTTATAAATAATATAGTATTAAATATCAGAGAGAACTATTAGCAATTTGTGAAGGAGAGGATGTGACAGGTGGGTGTGGCAAGAGAGCTCTAAGTTTCTACTTCATGCCTCTGTAACCAAATGCGATTAAAGGCTATAAAAATTATGCTTTGTCTGAGTAATGACAACATTATAACAAGTAATTTACGTTAAATTTCGTACTTCTCGGAGGAGTAGTAAGTAAACTACAGAAGAGGGGATACCTAACTAGCAAATGTCACAATTCTCATACTAAGGTGAGATTGAAAATTTTAAAAAATATTTCCTTATAAAATTAACTTGTATTAAAAGTATATATATTAACAACATTTTTATGCGAAGTTTATTCCTATACCATGATAATAAAATAGTTCATTCAAATTTTGAATGTAACTTTCTAAAATGTAGTGGTGTGCACTTTGACCTGCTCTTAGTGAGAGGGTTAATGTGTTTCCTTGTGTGTTTATACTACTGAAGTAATTGTCTTCAAATTTAATCTTAGTTTTGCACTAGTTTCAATGTGAAAGTACCATTGTACAATCAGCAAATATGAATATTGTGTTTTGGGGATTCTTACAATTTATTTCAAAGCACCTTAAAACACTGTAGCAATCAAGGATCCATACATTTATTTTAAAGCACCTTAAAACACTAGCAATCAAGGATCCATACATTTTATTTTAAAGCACCTTAAAACACTAGCAATCAAGGATCCATATATTCTTACAATTTATTTCAAAGCACCTTAAAACACTGTAGCAACCAAGGATCCATAGATTCTTACATTTAATTTTAAAACGCTTTAGCAACTAAGGACTCATGGATTCATACATTGTGTTCCAAAATGATGGCACTTATTTTTCACTGCATCTATAACTTATAAAATCTCCTCTATAACTTGTGGAGTCACCCCTGTAATTTATGACCTCACCCTATGCCCCTTGCAAGAAGTACTTATAACAGAGCTTAACCCAATAATGATGACATCCTTCAAAGTGAAAAATGATATGTAACTATTGTTAAATTTCTTTCCAATAATAAAACCATTGGATAAATTGTGTAAAATTTTTAGAGTAGTTAAAGTGTAATGTAATAACTTTTACGAGACTGGTTGATTAATGTTACCTGAAGAGTAATGTACAAGTAGTTAAAGTGTAATGTAATAACTTTTACGAGACCGGTTGATTAATGTTACCTGAAGAGTAATGTACGAGTAGTTAAAGTGTAATGTAATAACTTTTACGAGACCGGTTGATTAATGTTACCTGAAGAGTAATGTACGAGTAGTTAAAGTGTAATGTAATAACTTTTATGAGACCAGTTGATTAATGTTACCTGAAGAGTAATGTACAAGTAGTTAAAGTGTAATGTAATAACTTTTACGAGACCGGTTGATTAATGTTACCTGTAGAGTAATGTATGTGTAGTTAAAATGCAACTTGTTTAAAACTTGACAAGATCTTTCATAAAAGTAAGTAGTTTGAGAAAAATATAATAATTTTTTTTTCCTGCTATTTCTAATAGAAATTCGTTATTTAATATAGTTATTTGCACTCAAACTCTGAATAGTTCACCTACAAGGTGATTTTCAATTTAAGTATTTAATATACTATTTATTATATAACAGTTTTCACATTTCACTTGCATAATCTCTAGAACCTTCTAAATGAGAAATGAAAATTAAGAAATGCAAATATGTACATACCTTTTAACTCTTCTTTGAATAATCTTAAAATATCTTCTTTGGGTCATCTGCATAATATCGCATCTTTAACTTTTTTACTTATAGTTAATTTTTAATGTTTTATTTTTCTTTTCTACTCTTTACTGTTGATTATTTATGCCAACACACATCAACAGGTACCCGTAGGTGATAGAACAGTATGAACTCAAGATACCTTAGTCTCGGGCAGAATCCTGTTATACACTCTTGGTAATGAATCCTTGCAGAATGAGGGGAAGCTGTGGTTATTTTATAAAAATTATTAAACCTTTCAAATACGAATTGCAAAACAAATAATGCATAATTAACTAAAATATTAAAATAAAACCTAAATACAACTTAATTGTCTCTCTAAGTATGACATATTTAGGTAAGAAGTGCTATTGTGAACAAAGCAGCCAAAAATACTAAAAGTAATCACACCTACCCGAGGATGACAGCTTGGTGCCAATTTCAAAGTAACTTGTTGGATTATAGTGTAAAATGAGCTCTTTCTGATGACTATAAACATGTACATGTTGAAGTACATATAACTTCTATCAATTTTAAACTATAGAAAGTGGGTGTGGCACCTGTCAGGAGTTGACAAAATTTATTTCTTGTTTCAACTCCATTCAGCAAAGTACTTTGAACCATACATGTCAAACGGGCAACTAGGCTACATTCTCATCTAGACTTGCTTGTACTTGACTATCGCCTTATGTTTCAAGCTATACTTTACCAAATTTCAACATTGTTTATAGCTAGTGCATAACGTGACACAAACCTATGTTTCTTTTAAAATAAGATGATATAAAACTTTGAACTATAATGTACTTAATAATAATTAATTAAAATATATTGATAGTCAAGTAGTTTAATTAAATTTTGAATGTAACTCGATGGCATGTGCAGAAAGGAGTTTAAAAATTGGGTCATTGTCATAGGATTAAGGGACACAATGGTACTTGCAGTAAAGTTATGGTGGTCAAATTTTCTTGGTTATTGGTCTGTAAAAACACCCCTTTTCTTATTACTAAATCCAAATTATTTTACATCATACGTTTTGGCCAGTAATATTCTCTTATCTTCAGGTGAATTCATGAAAAGGACTGTATGAGTTGGTAGGATTCAACCCTGGGTAGTCTTATTAGAAAGGTAGGTTGTGCTGTCTTCTCATGTGGGCTTTCAACTGGTTTCACTGTCCTCTACTCTAAGTTGACTGCGTGTGTTATCATATCTGTCATATGTGATTGATATTTCATTAATGTCATTTCAAATTGTTACCATCTTTTTTTTGGTATGATGAGCTCTTACAGATAAATCACTTTCATAGTCTTATATGTCTATTATGCTTTTGAATTATGATCTTCATTGTTTTTCTTGTTTCTTTC
The DNA here is from genome assembly GCF_000517525.1 of Limulus polyphemus. Taxonomy (NCBI): domain Eukaryota; kingdom Metazoa; phylum Arthropoda; class Merostomata; order Xiphosura; family Limulidae; genus Limulus; species Limulus polyphemus. Next base: position 9,780 of record NW_013672457.1, read on the forward strand.
ATGTATTAACAAGGGATGTTGTACATGATGGCTTTGCTCTCCACTGGTTCTTTACATGGATTGATGTTATCTAATTGAGACTGTTTTGTGGGTTCTGAAAGCTGTTCTGACTTCATGCTGTTTACATATCCTCTTTATATTTTCAGACACTTTTGCATAGGGGAATGTATCTGTGTGCCTGTAACTTTATTCTTTCTTGTTCTTGGTGTATAACTTCCTTATCAAGTGTTTAGGATATCCACTATTAAGTAAGGTATTGTGGTGTGTTTATCTCCACTCTGGAGACTTTCAGTATGTGATGCCTATCTGTTGTGTTGGTATTTATCAGTATCTGTGAATTTCTTGTAAATTTGCTAGGTATCCTGTGGTATAGGATTTCTTGGTGACCATCATGTGTAGATATCCTGTGAAATATAATGCCTTTGTGACTGTCGTGTCTAAAAACCATGTGGCATGTAATGTCTTGGTGACCATCATGTCTAGGAATTCTATGGCATGTAATGTCTTTTTGACCATCATCTCTCAGAATCATTGGCATTTAATGTCTTGATGACAAGTATGTTTAATAATCATGTGGCATTTAATGTCTTGATGACAAGTATGTTTGAGAATCATGTGGCATTTAATGTCTTGATGACCAGTATGTTTAAGAATCATGTGGTATGTGATGTCTTGGTGACCATCATGTCCAGAAATCCTGTGCTATTTAATGGCTTGGTAACCTTCATGTCTAGGAATCCTGTAGCATGTAATGTTGTTGTGTCTAGGAATCCTGTGGCATGTAATGTCTTGGTGACTGTTGTGTCTAGGAATCCTGTGGCAAGTAATGTCTTAGTGACTGTTGTGTCTAGGAATCCTGTGGCAAGTAATGCTGTTGTGACTGTTGTATCAAGGAATCCTGTAGAATGTAATGTTGTTGTGTCTAGGAATCCTGTGGTATATAATGTCTTGGTGATCATCATGTCTAGGAATCTTGTGGGATTTAATGCCTTGTTGACTGTCATCTCTAGGAATCCTGTGGGATGTAATGTCTTGGTAACTGTCATCTCTAGGAATCCTGTGGGATGTAATGTCTTGGTGACTGTCATGTCTAGGAATGCTATGGCATGTAATCCATTGGTGACTGTTATCCCTAGGAATTCTTTGGATTGTAATGTTTTTTGACCATCATCTCTCAGAATCATGTGGCATTTAATGTATTGATGACCAGTATGTTTAAGAATTATGTGGTATGTGATGTCTTGGTGACCATCAAGTCCAGAAATACTGTGCTATTTAATGGCTTGGTGACCCTCATGGCTAGGAATCCTGTGGAATGTAATATCTTGGTAACCCTCATGTCTAGGAATCCTGTGACATGTAATGTTGTTGTGTCTAGGAATCTTGTGGTATTTAATGGCTTGGTGACCGTCATCTCTAGGAATCCTGTGTTATGTAATGCCTTGGTGACTGTGATCTCTAGGAATCCTGTAGCATGTAATGTCTTGGTGACTGTCATGTCTAGGAGTCCTATGGGATGTAATGGCTTCGTGACCATGATCTTTAGGAGTCCTGTGGGATGTAATGGCTTCGTGACCATGATCTTTAGGAGTCCTGTGGGATGTAATGGCTTCGTGACTGTCTTCTCTAGGAATCCTGTGGGATATAATGTCTTGGTGACTGTCATCTCTAGGAATCCTATGGCATGTACTGCCTTGGTGACTGTTACCTCTAGGAATCCTTTGGAATGTAAGATCTTGGTGACCATCATCTCTAGGAATGCTGTGGAATGTAATGTCTTAGTGACTGTCATCTCTAGGAATCCTATGGCATGTACTGCCTTGGTGACTGTTACCTCTAGGAATCCTTTGGAATGTAAGGTCTTGGTGACCATCATCTCTAGGAATGCTGTGGAATGTAAGGTCTTGGTGACTGTCATGTCTAGGAATTCTGTGGGATGTAATGTCTTGGTGACCATGATCTCTAGGAGTCCTGTGGGATGTAATGGCTTGGTGACTGTCATCTCTAGGAATCCTATGGCATGTACTGCCTTGGTGACTGTTACCTCTAGGAATCCTTTGGAATGTAAGGTCTTGGTGACTGTCATCTCTAGGAATGCTGTGGAATGTAATGTCTTAGTAACCGTCATGTCTGGAAATACTGTGGTATGTAATGTTGTTGTGACTGTCGTGTCTAGGAATCCTGTAGCATGTAATGTTGTTGTGACTGTCATGTTTAGGAATCCTGTAGCATGTAATGTTGTTGTGACTGTCGTGTCTAAGAATCCTGTGGTATGTAATGGCTTGGTGACCCTCATGTCTTGGAATCTTGTGGTATGTAATGTCTTGGTAACTGTCATGTCTAGGAATCCTATAGAATGTATTGGCTTGGTGTCTGTCATCTCTAGGAATCCTGTGGAATGTCATATCTTGGTGACCATCATGTATAAAAATGCTGTGGCATGTAATGTCTAGGAATCCTATAGAATGTATTGGCTTGGTGTCTGTCATGTCTAGGAATCCTGTGGAATGTCATATCTTGGTGACCATCATGTATAAAAATGCTGTGGCATGTAATATCTAGGAATCTTGTGGCATGTAATGTCTAGGAATCCTGTGATATGTAATGTCTTGGTGACTGTCATGGCTACAAATCCTGTGGCATGTAATATCTTGGTGACTGTTATCTCTTGGAATCCTATGGTGTGTAATGTCATGGTAACCATCATATCTAGGAAATCTGTAGTATGTAAGGTCTTGGTGACTGTCATGTTTAAAACTCCTATGGTGTGTTAAGTTTAGGAATCTTGTAGCATGTAATATCTTTGTGAACATCATGTCTAGGTATCCTGGGGTATGTAAGATCGTGTCTAGGAATCTAACTATTTATATCATTAATTATGCTGCTGTATTTTGACTATCTAGGTAGTGCAATCTTGTCTTGATTGTGTTGTGATATTACTAATATTCCATCATCTTATCTCATTCAAATCTAGGGTATTATAGCAGCTGTTTTTACCTTTGAGATGTTTCATCAAGAAATTACTGATTGCTGGTAATAGGTTCGAGATAATAGCTAGGCTTTTTGGCTGATAGGTGTGAGCCAAAGGCTAGGTCTTCTTGGGTGATAGGTGTGAGCCAAAGGCAAGGCCCACTTGTGTGATAGGTTTGAGCTGATGGCTATGTCTTCCTGTTATTGAAAGAACACCCAGGTTGAATTCTACATATAGTTCTTCTCTGGACTTTTGTGTAGATTGCAACTGATAACAGAATATAAACTAGTTGATAGTTAGTATCTAATGAGGAAAAACAAGTAAATATTTAACAGTTAGCCTTGTATAGTCATGTAGGTTACTTACCATGACATCAAACAGTTGGATGAGATGGAGTTTACTAAATTGTAGGAAATTTTGTACAGTTTTTGTACATTTTTAAAGATGGATTCAAATGGACAAGAGAAAGATCAGCTGGATTTAAGGTAATTTTGTAAGTTACGGTTTAGAGAATTTGAATGAACAAATCTAAAATTTGATTTCCTTTTTATAACATCTTATGAGATTCCTTTTTATCGTAGAAAATTTGTAAAACATATATACATATGTAACGTAACAACTTTTCTTTTATCCTGTTGGAAAATTCAATTTGTAGCAGTTAGAGTATAAAATATGGAGAGACTCGAATGGGTAATAAAATAAACTGTATTACAAGTAACAAATGTACAATGCTTCAACAAGGTTTTTCTCATCATCACGTACTGTCTTCTCCAAACTTCATTTTCTGAAAGTTTCATCAACTTTGTAGCAATAAGAGGCTTGTGTCTATTTCCTAAGTAACAACTTATCACTTATCCTTTTGAAAAATTTAACTTGCTGCAGTAAAAAGTTTTTGTCTGCACCTTCTCACTTATACTTTTGGAAAATTTGTAACTTAGTGCAATAAAAAGATTTTATCTATCCCACAAATAGCTTCTTAATTATTTTGTTTGAATATTTTTGATGCTACAATAAGAGACTTATGCTTGACTCCACAGTCTGATTTGTATAACTTCCATTTGTTTAAGTCTCTAGGATTTCTGCATACAGTTTTTGGAAAATATTTTCTTGACATATATAGTATATAATAAGGTTATATGAGACCCTGTATTTTATAAATCAGATTATTCAAAGGTTGACATCATTTAAGAATTCTTTGTTTTTATAGTATGTCTTTTTTTTTATTGCTTCTAACCAGTTTCCTATAATGAATATCCCTTCAGAAAAAATTGCAGGAATTCTTTGCTAATGTATTTTTCTACTTATTTTAAAGAACTTTATTAATAAAATATGCATAAGATCCTAAGCAGTGATAATAAAATCATTAGTAAGATCCATTATTTATCCAATGTTATGCAAATGTGAGCTTCCACTTTGATGCTAGTCATTTAGGTTTGCTGAGCAACTTCACTCTCACCAATAGTTATTAGTTACAAAATTATTTGATGTTCATTATCAGTGATGCAAGGCAGTAGGTGTCCTTCTAGTTATCAGTGATGCAAGGCAGTAGGTGTCCTTTTAGTTATTATCAGTGATGCAAAGCAGTAGGTGTCCTTCTGTTTGTTATCAGTGAGGTGAAATAGTAGGTGTCCTTGTTGTTATCAGTGAGGTGAAACAGTAGGTGTCCTTGTTGTTATCACTGAGGTGAAACAGTAGGTGTCCTAGTTGTTATCAGTGAGGCTAAGCACTAGGTGCCCTTTTAGTTATTGATGAAGTAAGGCAGTAGGTGTCCTAGTTTTCATCACTGAGGTGGGACAGTAGGTGTTGTAATTTTTATCAGTGAGGCAAGGAAGGAGATGCCCTTCTAGCTATTATCAGTGAGGCATGGCAGTGGGTGTACATCTAGTTGTTATCAGTTGGGTGTTTTAGTAGGTATCTTTCTATTTGTTATCAATAAGACAAGGCAGTAGATGTCCTTCTCATTATTATCAGTGAGGCCAAGCACTAGGTGTCCCTGTTGTTATCAGAGAGGCAGGGAAGGAGGTGCCTTTCTAATTTTTATTGGAGAGGTGAGGCAGTGGGTGTCCTTCCAGTTGTTATCAGTGAGGCTAAGCTGTAGGTGTCTTTCTAGTTGTTACCAGATAGGCAAGACAGTAGGTATCCTTCAAGTTGTTATCAGTGACAGTAAATTTCCTTTTAGTTGTTATCAGGCAAAGCAGCAGGTGCCCTTCTGGTTGTTATAAGAGAGGTGAGGCAGTAGGTGTCCTTCTGGTTGTTGTCAGTGAAGCATGGCAATTGATGTCCTAGTTGTTAATCGTGAGCTGAGGCAGTAGGTGTCCTAGTTGTTATCAGTGAGGCCTGGCAGTATGTTTCCTTCTATTATTTTTCAGTGAGGCAAGGTAGTCAGTGTTCTTCTAATTGTAAAATGTCCTAGGTCGGAAATGTTTTAAATAACCTGTTTGTTTTCATATGTACAGGGTGCTAAAAGGTTTCATAGCAGAAGTCATTCCTGTCTTTAATTTTTATTCTTGACCCACTTTATTACACATTTTGTTGTAATAATTAACTAATTTAAGAATTTTGAATTTGAAAGTTTTTCTAATTTATTTTCATGTAACAAAAGAAGTGCTCACAAACAGACAGAAAAGAAGAAACTCAAACAGTAAGTGTTTTTATTTTTTCTAGTTTTATTTTCATGTAACCAGAAAGTGCTCACAAACAGAAATGAAGAAACACATGTATATTGTTTGTAAAGTACAGGTTTTGATGAAAATGCTGAACCAGTACATTGTTCCTGTACTTGAAATTACAATTTTTTACATTTTTCTTTTGGTTTTCATGACAGAAGATTTGAAACTAATTTCTGACATTTGTTTCTAGGGGTGCCACCTAGCTGCAGACAGTAGTGGTAGCCCTGCTCCCACAGCAGCTGTTGAAGAAGAAAGTGATGGTAGAGAATTAGACAAGAAAGTCATGGTAGAGGATAGCAGGAAAGATACAAGTCGGTTGGAGTTGCAGGAAGCATGTAGGAGAGAGTCTGAGGATAGCTCTGAATCCAGTGAAAATAATTTGGGCATTAAATTAAAAAAGGAAAGTTAGATGAAAATATGTTGCCAATTGTTAAGATTAAAAAAGAAATAATTGATAGTAACAGTAAAGAGATGAACAGAGAAAGACAAGACTCTGAAGATAGCAACAGGTCTCTCTTAGATGACATTCAGTCTCTTGAAAATCTTTTAAAGAACAGTCACACTACAATACCAATTGATGTAGGTCAACTAGAAAACAAAATTATGGAGAAAATAGAACAAGAACCAAGTAAAAAGACAACCTTCAGTGGGAGAGAAGAAAAAATAATGAAAGACGGTGAAAAGAGTTCAAATGATGACCCAAATGAAGATTGGTGTGCAGTATGTCATGATGGAGGAGAACTATTGTGTTGCAGTAACTGCCCTCGGGTATTCCATCTTAATTGCCATGTTCCTGCTATTTTAACTACTCCTGAGTAAGTATCCTGTTAGAAGTAATAATACACTAAAATGTTAGTGGCTAACTAATGTTTTTGATAATTCCAGAAGTTCAAAGGCACTATGCATCAATATTATTTCAATAATCAAACTATATAAATATTTTTTTTATCATTTCAAAGTACAGAAGTAATTATATTTTTACTGTTTTTTGAAGTAAAGATCAAAGTACAAAATTAGTGATGTTTTTACTTTTTTTTTCAATGTTGAGAGTAAACAGTTATTCATGATAGTAAGTCATTAAAATACTTAAACTAGCTCTACTTTTCCATTTTTTACTGTCCAAAGGTAACATAATAATTGTTATCTTTCTTATTAAGTCTGGTTAAATTGTATTAAATTCTCCTTATTAAAGAGTGTTTAGCATCACGTGGTATTAGTGTAAGTAATGATGCTTGATATGGCTGTATGGAGTGCATGTGGGTGATGATAAAAAAAAATGTTATTCTAAATTCAATGGCATTACTATAAAGGAAGTTAACACAGTTTTAGAGAGAAAGAACTGCCACTATATATTTTAAAGAATCTGTTTGGTTCTGTAAAGTACAGATCTGTTCTGAATAATAGGGTTGAGATTCTAAAACTAATGTTGGCTACGATCTAGTTTTAATTTTTCTTACTTGCTGTGGTTTGTTGATGTATATTGACAAAAGTTCAGGATATATAATCAAACACACTAGGTATGAAAAAAAAAAAGGTGCAGCCAAAAATGATTCAGCGTGTACCTTAAAGGACCTTTCTGCAGGTTATTATTTTCTGTACGAAGTGGAATATCTGGAATAAATAAAAATTCAATAATGTACTAATAAGTCATATCAAACATTGAAGTTAACTTTCATTGAGTAGAAGACCCAGATGTCAGTACTAACTTTCTTGTTTTTATGTATATTTTTTACTTATTCTTATAAAAATAAATAAAATGCAAAACTTTGTTGCGTATCTGGTTGTTTCTTAATTATTTCTCTTCAATCTATCTCTGGCTTATATGCTAAAAAAGAGGGTGTCTAGCAAATGCTGGGACATTAGTGAGGTTGCCCACTAAGTCACGATCCTTATAGAAACTCCAGTCTAGAGTTGAAAACCACCTGGCTCCACTTAGGGCATTGAGAGTATCATCAATTCTGTGCAGTGGACATGAGTCTTTTTCGGTTATACTGTTAAGAGCCCTGAAATCCACACAGCAACGTTGGATCTCATCCTTCTTCTGGACTAACACGACAGGAGCTGACCAGGGACTATCTCATTTCTCAACTATCCCTTCCTTAATTAGGCCATCCATGACCTTCTCCATCTCTTGTTGCTTTGATGTAGCTATTCTTCTCAGAGGGATCTTTTGTGGACGGTGATTGCCTGTGTTTATTCTGTGCTCCACAAGGTCTGTGCAGCCAAGGTCATGGTCTCCTTTTGAAAAGACGTCTGCATAATTCGCCAAAAGTTCTCTAACCTGAAGAGCCTGTGATGATGACAAATGAACTATGCTCTTCTTATAGAGGTCAGTTAAATGTTCTAGAACTGTATGTCCTTTTTTTATAGTTGTATTTCTTGCTTTAAGATTGACAGGCTCTACCTCCTAACACACACTC
>NW_013672457.1:18839-24936 GCF_000517525.1 Limulus polyphemus
ACTGATAATACGACATTTTCTGATGGAGCAGATGAACTTTACGTGAAGCAGAAGCCAACGAGACAGAGACCAGTACGGAAGAAGATACGTCCCATAAAATTAAGAGACTTTGTTGAATTTTAATTTTGTGTTTGTAAATTCTGTACATTTAATTAAGTTATTGTTAATTATCTATTGGTTTAATTGAAATGGTTATATTCTGGACGAACAATACTAAGGAAGGGGCAGTGTTATGACAGCGGAAGTCACGGTACGCTTGTAACACATAATGAGTTCTAGAAAGATCGGGGAACATCACGAATAATCCAGTATTTGCTAGGCATCCTCTATTCTTGTATATAAGTGCACCAGATAAAGCAAAATTATTAATCGGAATTAGAATTGCAGACAGAGACGGACAATTGAGTCAAGCGTGGTAGTAAAGTGCGTGAATCGTGGTGAATTATAGAGTGTGTTTAAGTTAAAGTGCCTGTGGAAATTAAGTGTATTGCAAAGTTGAATTGAGAAAGAATAAACTAGTTTTATTTAAGAAAGGACTTGTATCGCTGAAGTTTCTCAGAAAGAATTTCTACAGAAAATTAACAAACGACCAGAGATGTAACAATACCTTAGATATATAGTCTTACACTGAGGACTAGGCTTAGTGATGATTTGGTTGTCATGTATTGAAACTGTTAAGATTAAAGATACTTAATATATTGTCTTACAGTGAGGACTAGGCTTAGTGATGGTTTGGTTGTCATGTATTGAAACAGTTAAGATTAAAGATACTTAATATATTGTCTTGCAGTGAGGACTGTGCTTAGTGATGGTTTGGTTGTCATGTATTGAAACAGTTAAGATTAAAGATACTTAATATATCGTTTTACAGTGAGGACTGTGCTTTGTGATGGTTTGGTTGTCATGTATTGAAACAGTTAAGATTAAAGATACTTAATATATTGTCTTGCAGTGAGGACTGTGCTTAGTGATGGTTTGGTTGTCATGTATTGAAACAGTTAAGATTAAAGATACTTAATATATCGTCTTACAGTGAGGACTAGGCTTAGTGATGGTTTGGTTGTTATGTATTGAAACAGTTAAGATTACAGATACTTCATATATTGTCTTACAGTGAGGATTGGGCTTGCCTCATGTGTACTGATGTTATAAATGGCCCATTTCCTCGTGAGTCAAGTGGAGCGAAACGGAAGAATCCAGTTGGTTTATATGGCCATGAGCTGTTGGTATGTTTATCTTTAATTTTATTAAACTTGCATTAACTAGTTTTAAACTTTATATACGATTGAATATATGTTTTTTGTAATACTGTTTAATGATGCTGTTATAAACTTAAGTTGTGGAGACAACAGTGGCTATGTAACACTAAAATATTTATCAAATCCTTTTAAACATTTATACTGTATATGCCTATCTTTCACATGATACTTTTGACTTTTAAAACAATGCCTGATTTTACCCCTCATCTTATACACAGGTTCAAAGATAAAGTACCTGTAAGAACTCTGTGGTTAATAGCATATTTAACCAAACTATATTGTTCTTATTATATTAATTTGCTTTTTTGAGTACATTGACACCGTGCTACGTACTGTGTTACAATATCATGTTTGTAATTGTATCATTTTGTCTTGGTCCATCATAACTAGAAGTTACTTATCTTGCATGCTAGTTATAATTAGTCAGGATATTTTTTATTTGAAATGTATTGATCTTATCTATCATACTAATATATTGCTAATATTATATCAAAAAAAAGTTAGCCTGTGTAACATACAATAATTTTGTATACACATTTTTATAGTAGATCACTATATCTTAAGGTTTAATATTTTTAGTAAAAGAAAATAAGTTCAACGTTGTTTATTACATGTTTGTGACTTAACCATATGGCCCTTTGCACAGTTTTTAAATTCCTTTCTGCATATGGTACTGTATTACATTCAAAATTTAATTGAACCATGCATAGGGTACTGTATTACATTCAAAATTTAATTGAACCATGCATAGGGTACTGTGTTACATTCAAAATTTAATTGAACCATGCATAGGGTACTGTGTTACATTCAAAATTTAATTGAACCACTTTACCCCTGAAATTATTATTATTATTAAATTTTTATGTTATCTAAGTTATAATTCCTTTGTGTCAGAGGAAGCATGTAAAAAAAATACTTACCTCAGTTTTCATGTCACATGATTCACGTGCTAGAAAAACCTTGACTTTAGCAGCGATTCACCCTTAGTCACGTAAGTTGGTAATGTACATGAGTATGTCAAATTGATGTGTTTGACCTCCTTGACACATGATATCTAAAGTAGCTGCTTTGTCTGGGATACAGATATAAATTTTCCAACTCTTGATGGGTGCCACACTCACCTTCAACACTTTGCCTCAAGATATATAACATATACATAGTTAGTTGACACCAGTGTATATAGTTGTTAGAAAGAGCTCAATTTACACTATACTCCATCAACAGTTAATTTGAAATTGGCAAACAGTTTTCCTCTCAGTGTGCATGTAACTGCCATTAGTATTGTTGTCTACTTAATTGATCATAGCACATAAAAATGCTATACTTAGAAAGACAGTTAAATTGTATTTAGGTCTTATTATCATATTTTAGTTAATTAGGAATTATTTGTATTTTAAAATCATATTTGAAAGGTTTAATGATTTTTATAAGTTTAATTTGTTGTTGCCTGGATTGTAAAAGTGTATAAATAAAATTACATCATTCGTGTGTGCAAAGCGTTACTGAAACAAATCTCTATGTAAATACTTCCATTTCTTAATTTTAAACACTGTACGTTGATAGGTAGAGTTAGTGATATAGTAGAGAAATGAAATATAAACATTTACCATAAAGAACTTTTGATATTCATTTATGAGATTAAACAAATGAAATGTAAAAACTGTGAGATAATAAATAGTATTTTTATACTTCATATTAAAAATCACGTTGTAGATGTACTGTTCAGAGTCTGACTGCAAATAACTATTTTCTCTTTTTTTCTTTTATTAGAAAAAATCAAAATTAAATGTTTTATTTTTTTTTTTTAAACCACAAACTTTTAGTAAGGTTCTAGTCAAATTTTAAACAGTTTCATCCTCTAGTTTTATTTTTAGAATGAAATTTGATGAGAGTGACATTAGCTACAAGTAGAACTTGTAGCTGGAGCTAATAGAGTTTAGTTGTGCTGCATTGAGCTGTCTGTAGCATTTGAAGAGCATAAAAAACCCACTCCTGTGGTTGCATTGATTACCCCCAGTGTGCTAGTTAGCACAGTTTAAAAATAACCTATAAGAATTTCTTTACAAAAATAACATTCTAGACTTACTTGACAATAAAGGTCGTCCTATACACCGAACCTCAAATACACTTAATTTGCTTCAAAAATACCAGGATCATCTCATATGGCAAGTACAATGGTGAATATTTTCAATAATAATGTATGTCGTCTTTTATATGGTAATGTTTTAAATGGTGTAGGCATGATAGCTATAAACAATTCACACTATCCTCCATATGAAATCTTCTAAATACAAACAAAATGTAGATTTGACATTTGTGTAACAATACATGTATAAAAGATCATCTCTTAAGAGTTTAGTGTTTTCTAAAAGTCTTGTTCCAAGATACCAACGGTGAGTTTTCATGGTGTTCTTGGGCTTACTTGTATACTAAGTATTACAATTGTTGGTAGAAAACCCATAATTTTAAACATAATAATATGAATATTCAGTATATCCTCATCTAGCATAATCTACATTAATGTTAACAACCAGCTTTTCAATATTTTTCCTATTTTTTTGTTGGACTTTGGACTAACTATTTCATAACTTTGATAAACCTTATACTAACTCTCTTGTTTTCCTACAAATAACATAGCATTTATTAACGTTATACTAACTCTCTTGTTTTCCTACAAATAATATAGTATTTATAAACGTTATACCAACTCTTTTGTTATTCTACAAATAACATAGTATTTATAAACATTATTCTAACTCTCTTGTTTTCCTACAAATAATATAGTATTTATAAACATTATTCTAACTCTTTTGTTAACACTGTATCTAACTATCATAAAATCCTTTTTTAACCTTACATGTTAGTTTGTTATTACCGGTAAAACACTGTATCTAACTATCATAAAATCCTTTTTTAACCTTACATGTTAGTTTCTTATTACCTGTAAAACACTGTATCTAACTATCATAAAATCCTTTTTTAACCTTACATGTTAGTTTCTTATTCCCGGTAAAACACTGTATCTTAACTATCATAAAATCCTTTTTTAACCTTACATGTTAGTTTCTTATTACCTGTAAAACACTGTATCTATCATAAAATCCTTTTCTAACCTTACATGTTAGTTTCTTATTACCGGTAAAACACTGTATCTAACTATCATAAAATCCTTTTTTCAACCTTACATGTTAGTTTCTTATTACCTGTAAAACACTGTATCTAACTATCATAGAAACCTTTTTTAACCTTACATGATAATTATTACCTTCAAAATACTAATCGAAAAGTCATAAAAAAAATACTCTTTTAACCTTTAGCACAGGCTCAGTCCCTGGTACTGATTTCATAACCATTTTGTGCTTGTTAGTTTTCATGCTATAACTTTTAAATTATTAGGTGATTGTTAACGAAATTTGGCATATTATCAGTAAACATTCATCATCATCATAGACAGCAGTACATCGATAATTCTACCGATGCTTAGCTGCCACACAATCATGAATTATTATTACAAGAAAATGGGGACAAAAGTGGGATCTAACACACCATGAATACGGAAATGGTGGAGCACATACAGGCGGGGGCACAGCATCTAAGCCATGCATACACAAGCACTCGGGACAAGTCCTCTGGGCGAGTCCAGCGACATCAGCGCGACAGCTTCCTTGCGGCTTTCACTGCCACGCATCATAACATGCCTCGCTCGCCAGCAGTAAACATTACAATGCTTTCATACACAAATATAATTTTTTTGTTACGTCTTAAGGTTTGTAAAGCAATGTTTTTCTCATGCAAAATAATTTTCATTTTAAAATTAAAAATACTTTTATGCATCAGAAAATTTTCAAATTTCACATGCAAAATCTTTATAATGTCCAGAAAGCTATCAAATGTTTCTTAAGAAAAAAACTATATTTTATCTGTTATTTTCAGTAATTAATCTCTGTACAGGTTCTGGAGATATGACCGATCTCGCAACCACCATACAAAATTAGGAAATAAATATAAATTATGCCTCTTTCATTCTAGAATGAACACAAATTATAACATGAAAACATAAATGATTAGACTAGGTAGCTTAAATCTGATAACATTATACATTTATTATTTTTATTATATTGACCTTTCAGCTGTGACTGGCTAACAATACAGAAATTACAATTATGAGGCTCACATGCACTCATGTAACTGTATCCAGTAACATAAAGCTTACCTTTGGTATTTTACAAAGTAACCTGTCTTGGCTGTGTTTTAGTAGACTAGTACTTTGTAAAATACTGTCACATTTCAATTATTATACATTATATATGTATATAGATTATTGCTGTTTAGAAATAAGTTCTTAAACATATTTTTCTTTAATATATAGAACAGTAATTAAAGAAGTAAAGCAAACAATTATATAATCTTTTGTACTCGGTTGCTGCTTGACATAGGTTGCTAAACCTTTAAAAATTTTGCACATGGAGGATATGAAACAAAATATTTTTTTAGCATTTATATATATTTACTTTTGAATAACTAAAAAAAATCATAAATTACTATATCAATACCATAGAACTCAATTATAATTTATAAATTTTAGTAACAAGGCTGAATTTGGGTCTAAAAAATATGAAATTTCGAGCTGTCTAAAGACTTGACTTACCTCTATGCTGGCTTGTATGAAAACAAAGATATAATGACTTTATATTTGAAAATGGCTGAGAAAGCCACTAGGGGGACATTCTGAGCTTTCAATTGGATATTCATGACATGGATAGAAGTGTATATAAGGGAGCATTTTCAAAAATGGAAAGAGGTGGGCGGGGTGTCAGTGTTTGATTTATTACGTGAGC
>NW_013672457.1:25774-27157 GCF_000517525.1 Limulus polyphemus
TGAATGTTTACATTTGTTGATAGTTAAGTATTGTACGTGGAGTATAACCTATTGTTTTACTGAATGTTTACATTTGTTGATAGTTAAGTATTGTACGTGGAGTATAACCTATTGTTTTACTGAATGTTTACATTTGTTGATAGTTAAGTATTGTACGTGGAGTATAACCTATTGTTTTACTGAATGTTTACATTTGTTGATAGTTAAGTATTGTACTTGGAATATAACCTATTGTTTTACTGAATGTTTACATTTGTTGATAGTTAAGTATTGTACGTGGAGTATAAAACATGTACTATATCTAGTTTTGTATAACAATATAACATGTACTATATCTAGTTCGAGTTTCAAATTAAAGTCAACTGTTTTGCAAGTGCTCTTTTTTTTCTGCTGCCAATTGATATATTATTTGATAAATTGGTAAAAACTACATCTAGAAATTTAGATAAAATCCTTCTCTCTTAACTGAATGAATTTATTTAATTGCCATATTGTACATATTGTCTTTACTTTGTAATTCAATACCAGTTTATTTCACAACTTATCTTGTACATATATAAACTAGTCGTATTTTATCAACAGGTATCTACATTTTATTCATTTCATTTAGTTCATTTTATTATATTTTATTGGTGACATAAATATCCTTCCCTGTTATATCAGTTGGTACCTAATAAAGTATTATTCTTTGATGTATTTTATCTGTAAAAGATATTATATAAAATGAATACTTTTCTTTCAGTATTGTGAGAGGATACTCCTTGAGTTATTCTGCCATGAGGCTAGTCCACCCTTTCATGAACCAGTTAACAAAACAGTAAGTTATACTCCACATACAGTACTTAACTATCGACAAATGTAAACTACTGGAACCAGTCAGTAAAACAGTAGTTATACTCCACATACAATATTTAACTATCGACAAATGTAAACTAGTGGAACCAGTCAGTAAAACAGTAAGTTACAATCCACGTACAATACTTAACTATCAACAAAAGTTAACATTCAGTATAACAGTAGGTTATGCTCCACATACAATACTTAACTATCAACAAAAGTTAACATTCAGTATAACAGTAGGCTATATCTAGTTTTGTACAACAATATTTACATGTTATCATATTATTACACAAAACTAGATATAGCAGGTAATCATATTGTTGTACAAAACTAGATATAGTACATGTTATCATATTATTACACAAAACTAGATATAGCAGGTAATCATATTGTTGTACAAAACTAGATATAGTACATGTTATCATATTATTACACAAAACTAGATATAGCAGGTAATCATATTGTTGTACAAAACTAGATATAGTACATGTTATTATATTATTACACAAAACTAGATATAGCAGGTAATCATATTGTTGTACA
>NW_013672457.1:27840-29085 GCF_000517525.1 Limulus polyphemus
AAGTTACATTCCAAGTACAATACATAACTATCAACAAATGTAAACTACTGGAACCAGTCAACAAAACAGTAAGTTACATTCCAAGTACAATACATAACTATCAACAAATGTAAACTACTGGAACCAGTCAACAAAACAGTAAGTTACAATCCACATACAATACTTAACTATCAACAAATGTAACATTCAGTAAAACAGTAGGTTATACTCCACATACAATGCTTAACTATCAAGAAATGTAAACGGTTAGTATAACAGTAACTTATACTCCACCTACTGAACCCAAATAACACTCAGTGTAAGCTACTTTTCTATCACCTGTATTTTCAGAATATTACAAGTACATGTGTGTGTTTTGTAATTTGAGAGATCTGTCTTGTGTACTACGTTATGTATGTGTGTATTGTAATTCGGTACATCTGTGTTCTGTATGTGTTTTGTAATTTGATAGATCTGTCTTGTGTACTACGTTATGTATGTGTGTTTTGTAATTTAATTGATCTGTTTTGTGTGCCGCGATATGTGTTTGTGTTTTGAAATTTAATCGATCTGTTTTGTGTGCCATGATATGTGTTTGTGTTTTGAAATTTAATCTATCTGTTTTGTGTGCCATGATATGTGTTTGTGTTTTGAAATTTAATCGATCTGTTTTGTGTGCCACGTTATATGTTTGTGTTTTGAAATTTAATTGATCTGTTTTGCGTGCTGCGATATGTGTTTGTGTTTTGTAATTTAATCAATGTTTTGTGTGCTGCAGTATGTATGTGTGTTTTGTAATTTAATTGATCTGTCTTGTGTACTACAGTATGTATGCATGTTTTGTAATGTAATCTATCTGTCTTGTGTGCTGCAGTATGTATGTGTGTTTAATCAATCTGTCTTGTGTGCTGCGGTATGTGTGCGTGTTTTGTAATTTAATCGATCTGTCTTGTGTGCTACAGTATTTTTTTTTATTTAATTGAATCGATCTGTCTTGTGTGCTTCAGTATGCGTGTTTTGTAATTGAATCGATCTGTCTTGTGTTCTACAGTATGTATGTGTTTTGTAATTTAATCGATCTGTCTTGTGTTCTACAGTATGTATGTGTTTTGTAATTGAATCGATCTGTCTTGTGTGCTACGGTATGCGTGTTTTGTAATTGAATCGATCTGTCTTGTGTTCTACAGTATGTATGTGTTTTGTAATTGAATCGATCTGTCTTGTGTGCTACGGTATGCGTGTTTTGTAATTGAATCGATCTGTTTT
>NW_013672457.1:29943-32757 GCF_000517525.1 Limulus polyphemus
TTGAATCGATCTGTCTTGTGTTCTACAGTATGCGTGTTTTGTAATTGAATCGATCTGTCTTGTGTTCTACAGTATGCGTGTTTTGTAATTGAATCGATCTGTCTTGTGTACTACAGTATGTATGTGTTTTGTGATTTAATCGATCTGTCTTGTGTTCTACAGTATGTGTTTTGTAATTGACTAGATCTGTCTTGTGTGCTGCGGTATGTATGCGTGTTTGTAATTTAATTAATCTGTCTTGTGTTCTACAGTATGTATGTGTTTTGTAATTTAATCAATCTGTCTTGTGTTCTACAGTATGCATGTTTTGTAATTGAATCGATCTGTCTTGTGTACTATGATATGTATGTGTGTTTTGTAATCTGTTGTGTGTACTCCTGTATTTGTTAGTCAATTGATACTTATAAATATTCTTTCTTTCTTCTAGGATATTCCACACTATTACAAGGTGATAAGTAAACCTATGGACTTGTTAACGATCAAGAAGAAGCTTTCACCAAGTTATTTCAATCGTTATGAAGATGTTGAGGAATTTATATCAGATGTTCGGCTGGTCTTCAGCAATTGTTTTGTCTTTAATCCTGTAAGTGTACTTTATTACCAGTAGTGAAGTTACCTGTTGACATGAGATTTAAAACTGTGTTCTTCTAGCTTCTGGTTCAGAATTGTGTGTTCTTCTAGTTTCAGGTTTAAAATATTTTTCACTTTTGCCATACAATTCTTAACTTAAATATATTTTTTATGTTGCATAATACCAGGATGCAAATTACATGATAGGGAGATATACAATGTGCCCTGGTTTTGGAGGTACTTGCAGAGTAAGACTTGCATAACAGTGAGGATACTCTCTCAACTAAATATAATCTCCTTTTTTCCTCTTTCACAGCCACAGCTTTCTATTCTTTATACACGTGAAGTAGAAAATTTTGACAATTTTATTATTTCTACAAGCTAAAACTACTGTCTTAACATAGACTGGAAAGTTTTATTATTTCTACAAGCTATAACTACTGTCTTAACATAGACTGGAAAGTTTTATTATTTCTACAAGCTATAACTACTGTCTTGACACAGAGTAGAAAATTTTATTATTTCTACAAGCTATAGCTACTATCTTAATGTAGGGTGGAAAGTTTTATTATTTCTAATAGCTATAACTACTGTCTTAACGTAGGGTGGAATGTTTTATTATTTCTACAAGCTACAACTACTATCTTAATGTAGGGTGGAAAGTTTTATTATTTCTAAAAGCTA
Organism: Limulus polyphemus; assembly: GCF_000517525.1. Taxonomy (NCBI): domain Eukaryota; kingdom Metazoa; phylum Arthropoda; class Merostomata; order Xiphosura; family Limulidae; genus Limulus; species Limulus polyphemus. Next base: position 31,198 of record NW_013672457.1, read on the forward strand.
CAACTACTATCTTAACATAGAGTGGAAAGTTTTATTATTTCTACAAGCTACAACAACTATCTTAACATAGAGTGGAAAGTTTTATTATTTCTACAAGCTATAATTAATATTTCTAATAGCTACAACTACTATCTTAACATAGAGTGGAAAGTTTTATTATTTCTACAAGCTACAACAACTATCTTAACGTAGAGTGGAAAGTTTTATTATTTCTACAAGCTATAACTACTATCTTCACTTAGAGTGGAAAGTTTTATTATTTCTAATAGCTACAACTACTGTCTTAACATAGAGGGGAAAGTTTTATTTTTTCTTCAAGCTGCAACTACTGTCTTAGTGTAGGGTGGAATGTTTTATTTTTTCTACAAACTACAACTACTGTCTTAACATAGTTTGGAAAGTTTTACTATTTCTAAAAGCTATAACTACTATCTTAATGTACACAGCATGGTCACAAGTAAATAAACACCACCTTTTCAGAAAAAAATTAAAATTTTCAGTCATATTCACATGAATTGATATATTTATAATATAATTAATATCTAGTAGATCTTCCTTTCGCTTCATAAATTTCGTTGATCCTTTGGGGCATCGTGAGAATGATCTCGTCAATTTTAGATTGTGGGTTTTTGCCCAATCTTGCTTCAAAACTTGGAGTAGATTGCTCTTCGAAGTTGGTTTTTTTGGTTGTTTCTTGACTTGCTGGTCGAGTATGGCCCAGAGGTTTTCGATGGGGTTCATGTCAAAAGATTGGCTCGGCCAGGTCAACTTCTGGATACCATTTTCTTCCTGCCACTTTTGGGTGTTTCTAGCAGTGTGACACGGTGCTTCATCTTCCTGCAACAATGTTTTGTTGTTGTCCACGAAACCCGAGGAATAAAGTGGCAAGAGTCCTTCCTCCAATATTTCGACGTATTTTGCAAAATTTATGTTGCCAGTGCACTCCACTGAGCTCGATCTCCCACCATCCTAATCCATTATGCTGAAACCACCATGCTTCACAGTTGGCTGCAATCTGTTGAGCCAAAACTCTTGGTGAAACATTCTCCAGACCAATATCCTTCCACTGTCCAAAAATTGAGCGAATCTTGATTCGTCTGAGAACAATACGGTCTTCCAAAAGTCCAGAGGTTTGGTCATCATATCACTTGCCCACTTCTTTCGTCTGACTATGTTGGCAGGTCTTAATAAGGGCTTCCATCTAGCTGCTCTGCAAGGATAACCCAATCCGTGGAGAATCCGTTGAACAGATTTCGGGCTCATACCACCAACTTTGGCCACTTCTGCAGTCGTTAATCTGGGATCCATTTCGATGCTCCACTTGACAGCCCTTTTTGTCCTCTCCGATGGACCAGGACGACCCGGACGCTGCTCAGTTGTTTCCTTGCCGTGTTTCCTGAACTGCACGATGATTCTGTTGACTGTCGAAAGCAGGATTCCCAATTCTGTGAAATTTATTGCTGACTTATTCTACTATCTGCTTGACCAACTGTCCTTCCTCTAACAAAATCTGACAATTGGAGAGAACCTTGAGTTCTAGACATGTTGTAGCACAAAATA
>NW_013672457.1:33159-42555 GCF_000517525.1 Limulus polyphemus
TAGAGTGGAATGTTTTATTATTTCTACAAGCTATAACTACTATTTTAACATAGAGTGGAATGTTTTATTATTTCTACAAGCTACAACTACTATCTTAACATAGAGTGGAAAGTTTTATTATTTGTACAAACTACAACTACTATCTTAACGTAGAGTGGAAAGTCTTATTATTTCTACAAGCTACAACTACTGTCTTAACATAGTTTGGAAAGTTTTATTATTTCTAAAAGCTATAACTACAATCTTAACGTAGAGTGGAAAGTTTTATTATTTGTACAAGCTACAACTACTGTCTTAACATAGAGTGGAAAGTTTTATTATTTCTAAAAGCTATAACTACTATCTTAATGTAGAGTGGAAAGTTTTATTATTTCTACAAGCTACAACAACTATCTTAATGTAGGGTGGAAAGTTTTATTATTTCTACAAGCTATAACTACTATCTTAACATAGAGTGGAAAGTTTTATTATATCTACAAGCTACAACTACTATCTTAACATAGAGTGGAAAGTTGTATTATTTCTACAAGCTATAACTACTACATTAACATGAAGTGGAAAGTTTTATTATTTCTAATAGCTACAACTACTATCTTAACATAGAGTGGAAAGTTTTAGTTTTTCTACAAGCTGCAACTACTGCCTTAATGGAGAGTGGGATGTTTTATTATTTGTACAAGGGTCAAGTACTATCTTAACATAGGGTGGAATGTTTTATTATTTCTACAAGGGTCAACTACTATCTTAACATAGGGTGGAATGTTTTATTATTTCTACAAGCTACAACTACTGTCTTAACATAGTTTGGAAAGTTTTATTATTTCTAATAGCTACAACAACTATCTTAACATAATGTGGAAAGTTTTATTTTTTCTACAAGCTACAACAGCTATCTTAACATAGAGTGGTAAGTTTTATTATTTCTAATAGCTACAACAACTATGTTAACGTAGAGTGGAAAGTTTTATTATTTCTACAAGCTACAACAACTATCTTAATGTAGAGTGGAAAGTTTTATTATTTCTACAAGCTACAACAACTATCTTAACGTAGAGTGGAAAGTTTTATTATTTCTAAAAGCTATAACTACTGTCTTAACATAGAGTGGAAAGTTTTATTATTTCTAAAAGCTATAACTGTTATGAAAGCTCTAGTGAACTATTTTTATTTTTTAACCTGGAGCTTACAGTTTACAAACCACCAGATATTTCGTCATTATTGTGGTTACTGTGAATGTTCCATTGATCCTGCCAAGTCACTGTATTGTAAGAAAACTTCTATTTTTGTACTAGTTATTGCAGTTCAAACTGGTTGATGCAAGAGAAGTCCCCCTAAAAGAAATCAAACCTGTGCATTTTTCATAACTCAGTACACAATTTTGAAATGTAAAGACTTGATTTGATAGATAGACTTGATAGATCAGATTTTATTTAGTAATTAGAATATATATTGACTATATGAGGTGGAGTTCCCTTGTAGTAAAAACATAACCTCAATTAAATGTACTTGCACATTTCTGCTGAAACAGAAGTTACCAACGAGGTCATGTGGTTCGTTCAACAACTTTTCAAGTGTACACAGTAACTAGTGTGGCTTCTTCAAAGTGTTTGATTGTGAGATGTTGAAAACCCAAGACGTGGAGGAAAGATGAATGACCAGGTTCTCAAAATATGAATATCAGTTATTGCAGTACACATTGCTAGAATGATCCAAAGAAAGGGATGCGCATTGTAAGGGTAGTCCCTTTACATCAAAAATTAGTTTTCTAAATTTCCATACATCAACTCTGACCTCTTATGCAGAGCCAGATGGCCATTGTTTTCAAAGCTTAAAGACAGCATCTTGTAATCTGTTACTGCTACCAGAGTTTTTAAAAATATTGTCAGAAAAATTTGAAGGTATTTAAATGACGAAAAATTTGTTTTTTTTTGGTTGTTTCTTGACTTGCTGGTCGAGTATGGCCCAGAGGTTTTCGATGGGGTTCATGTCAGGAGATTGGCTCAGCCAGGTCAACTTCTGGATACCATTTTCTTCCTGCCACTTTTGGGTGTTTCTAGCAGTGTGACACTGTGCTCCATCTTCCTGAAACAATGTTGTGTTCTTGTCCACGAATACAGGTGAAATGCAAGTAGCATATTATGCATTCTGTGAAAATATACCCATCATTGTTCAAAGAATAAAATATACCCATCATTGTTAAAACTATAAAATATACCCATCATTGCTGAAACTATAAAATATACCCATCATTGCTGAAACTATAAAATATACCCATCATTGCTGAAACCATAAAATATACCCATCATTGCTGAAACTATAAAATATACCCATCATTGCTGAAACTATAAAATATACCCATCATTGCTGAAACTATAAAATATACCCATCATTGCTGAAACTATAAAATATACCCATCATTGTTAAAACTATAAATTATACCCATCATTGTTAAAACTATAAATTATACCCATTATTGCTGAAACTATAAAAATATACCCATCATTGCTGAAACTATGGAATATGTCCATCATTGCTGAATATATGAAATGTAACCATCTGAATGTACCAAAGAGCCAGTACTTGTGGTTTTGAATGTACAAAGAGCCAGTACTTGTGGTTTTGAATGTACCAAAGAGCCAGTACTTGTGGTTTTGAATGTACCAAAGAGCCAGTACTTGTGGTTTTGAATGTACCAAAGAGCCAGTACTTGTGGTTTTGAATGTACCAAAGAGCCAGTACTTGTGGTTTTGAATGTACCAAAGAGCCAGTACTTGTAGTTTTGAATGTACGAAAGAGCCAGTACTTGTGGTTCTAAATGTACCAAACAGATAAGTTTTTGTAATTCATATCTTCAAGTTTTTTAAGCCTAGAATGCCAGTGTTAAATTTGCATTCATCAACACCAGGTGGTATTGAGTCATAGTGACCCCATGTTGGCATTCTATGGTTAAGTGATAGGAGATATAATTTAGTCTTATTAGAAAGTACTTGTTGTTTTATTTAATTCCATCCAGGAAGGATCATCTTTACACAATGCTGCCAAAGTTCTTCAGGACTGTTTTCATGATCTATTGAAGAAGTACCTAGCAGAGTATGCCTTTGATCTGGTCACAACAACTCAGCAACTTGACAGTCAAGACTCAGATGGAGAATACAGTAAACTTAAAAGACAATGTAAAACTTCTTCTGATGACGTTTTAGAGCAGTGTTGGTGAGTATTTAATAACTACAACCTGACATGGTGAGACATCAGTACAATACCAGTGAATAATTATTGGTTTTATTATCGTATAATGACGACATGGGATGAATTATTTATAATGGTTATACCTGTGTTTTAGTTATATGGTGGTGTTACCTTAGAAAAGTTAGCATCAATATACCATGTTTTATTAATATGATAGCATTGCTTTACAAATGTTACCATCAGTATAGCATATTACATTAATATGATAGCATTACTTTACAAATGTTACCATCAATATAGGGTATTACATTGATATGATAGCATTACTTTACAAATGTTACCATCAATATAGCGTATTACATTAATATGATAGCATTACTTTACAAATGTTACCATCAATATAGCGTATTACATTAATATGATAGCATTACTTTACAAATGTTACCATCAATATAGCATATTACATTGATATGATAGCATTACTTTACAAATGTTAGCATCAATATAGTGTATTACATTAATATTCTTACATCTCCGTTTGTTAATTGATTTCCCGTAAATTCATTCCAACGAAACTTTAGCGACACAATTCCTTTCTTAAATAAAACTGGTTTATTCTTTCTGAATATAACTTTACGATACACTTAAATTCAACAATCGCGCTAAAACAAACGCTATAACAACGAATGTTAACTTCAAGAATACTCTCTGACTGCAGATCAATTACTCACTACCTACACATTGTCCCGTCACGCCGTGACCATCTTATATATATATACCAGGCCACCCCCAATCTAGCAAATGCTAGGGCACTCCCGAAGGAACAGGATATTTCTAGAAAACGGGCGGCGTGATACTAGTCATGTGACCTCGCTAACGCAACAATATGATAGCATTACTTTACAAAGCTTAGCATCATTATAGTGTACTATATTGATATGATAGTGTTATTTTAGATAGGTTAGCTTTAGGAAACCTGTGTGTCAGTAATATGATAGTGTTACATTATGTGTCTTAGTAATATGATAGTGTTATTTTGTGTCTTAGTAATATGATAGTGTTATTTTGTGTCTTAGTAATATGATAGGGTTACTTTGTATGTTGGTAATATGACAAGATAATTAAAAACTGTTAATCTAAAAAGGTGAATAGGGATCCTCGAAAAAGTAAAGAAACAAGTTGAATCAAAATACTAAGATTGTATTTTCAAGCCTACAACTAGGGACTTTAAAAAGTATTTTGACTCTACTACTATTGAAAAGTACTGTAGACTTGAAGTCAAAATTCAGATCTGTAGCTTGAGAAAATAATGTAGACATTACCAACCTATTTTTTTTTTTTTTTTTTTTGTTATAGTCCCTAGTTGTAGGCTTGATAATATAATCTTTGCATTTTGATTCAACTTGTTTCTCTACTTTTTTGATGATCCCTATTCCCCTTTTTATATTAACAATTTTAATTATCTTCTTAAGTTATTATGTCCGTTTATGGAGAATACATATTAAGCTACATATTCAGTTGAATGTTACATGTTAAGTTATTATGTCCGTTTATGGAGAATACATATTAAGCTACATACATGCATATACATTCAGTTGAATGTTACATGTTTTTCAACAGTTTACTGCTGCATTGGCTTTTCTCCCACCCAAACATTATTTACTGAACCAGGTGGTTTTGTGCTGAGGTTTCAAGTAAACATGCGTTTAACAAGCATCAAGTACAAAGGAAGTTGCTCACAACAACATCACATATATCATGTATTTATAGCCACGTAAATCAATTTTAAATGAAAATTAATCAACTTTTTAAATAGGTGATGGACATTCTTAGCATTTTATATCTAGGTTTTGGTGCAAGATACCGTGCCAATTTTGCTGTAGGCTTGTAAAACAAAAATATTAATAATAATACTAAAACACACACTCACAATTTCATGAAGTACAAAAATCAGTAGAATAAATCACCATTCACAACAATAAATAAATCTACTGTGGTAATCGTTTACTGTTAGAAAACTTACTTTCAGAAAACCACATAGAGACAAAATACATCAGAGCACTCAAGAAATGATGAATCCTCAACATGACAATTTTCAATTAATGCACTATAAGTTGAACAAATTATTTTCCAATTAATGAACATTAGTAAAACACCGGATTCTGTTAATGGTGGGAAATGAAGGACTTACAGAGAAATTCTTCAGGGTGAAAAAACAAAGACACTTGAATTAATATTAAAACTATCCTATGACATACTCAATACTGCATTCATTACTATTGTCCAGGTTTCAGAAAAATATTTATAAAATTTTTTTTTATAGCAGTGGCTTGTAAAACTATAATCAATGATAATAAGGCTGAAGACACTGTTATAAATATACACATTGTTTAATCTAATAAAATGAAACATTTCTGACTAGTATTATGGTGCTTAAAGGGTTTCTGTGATGCTTGAATGGCTTTGAAGAGCTCATGTTGGTAGTGAAGAAGAACTTAGAAAATTTTAGAGGGTGGAAATCTCAACTTTCAAGCCCTACAAAATAGCTCTACATCCTTAGCATGAGTTTGTTTAGTAGCTATGCATAGGTTTTGTCACAGTATACATAGCTGTTTTTGCTGTAGGCTTCAGTGCTTTAATGGCTTCGAAGAGAAACTTGGCCAGTAGCAATGAAAAACTGATAAAATCTCTCCTTCTCTTTCAAGAACCAACATAAAAGTAGTCCTATGGCCTGCACAAGAGTTTTTTAATAGGTTTGTCCAGGTTTGAATCATATATTCACAGCCATTTTTTTTGTAGGCTTGTAAAACAAGAATATGTTCTTTTAGAATTTGTGTGAAATTCCTGGGTGATTCCTATTATGAACCACAATCATGGTTCATGATAATATTACTTTATATTTGTTGGCAATACAGTAATGTTACTTTATATGTGTTGGTAATATGATAGCGTTACTTTGTGTATTTTATGAAAGGGATATTTCTTTGAAAGATACTGGGCAGAAGAATTTTTGAAACAAGAAATAGAAAGTGCCTTATGTTGTTGAAAATTCAGTTTATTTCTTTCTGTATTTTTTTTTTTTTTTATTTTTTTTCAGATTTGAAGACAAGATGGTCTACATTTTAAACTTGATCCCAGTTACTGTAGTGACTTAGTGTTTTGGGTGAAAAAATGTTCAGGCATACTTTCCTTGGTTCAGGGGGAAAAAGACTCGAAGAGTCCGGGAAAAACTTTTTTGGTTTATACTTTTTTTTTTTTCAAAAGCACTGCAGTTTTGTGAGGAACAAAGATGTTACAGTAAGGACTGTCATATATTACATTGTGCTATTCAACAATTTTGATTTATGATACCTGATAAGAAAATGATAATGCATGAAACAGAAGATCTGTTGTTCTGGATGAGGAAATACATTTTCTTGAATTATTAAGGTCAGAAATATTGAAGTGTTGAATAATAATATTTGAGATATTAAATTAAGATAATTGCATTGACTTGTCAAGTTGGAAGGATTTTATTGAGGAGGACTGTACTAAAGGAGCAGGAAGATTGTTTTGTTAGATGAAGAAAGAACAGTGCAATAGGTCATGAAAATCAGAAATGGTTTGGTATTAGGTAAAAAAAGTGCTAAAGGTGTAAATTGTTTTTATCATGTGATAGATCAGTTTAGATATTAGTTTAGAGATATTATGAAAAATGAGGAAGGTCAATGCAATGGATAAGGAAGATCATTCTATAGTTTTAAAATTAGTTTGATAAATGAAAAAGATCATTGTTTTAGATCAGTAAGATTAATGGTGAATGAATGAGATCATTTTGTGATGTCTCGAAGATTCCGACGTTAGATGTGGGTAACTCAAGAGTTGGATCATAAGGAAATAATAGATCAAAGTAATTGAGGTGTTAGATCAGGAAGAATGGTGACATATCGGAACAACTTAGGTGTTAGATCAAGCAGAATAATAGCTTAATTATTACACCAGAAAAAGTAGATTAGATCCATGAGGTGTTAGATCAGGAAGAACAGTGACAAACCAGAAAAGCTATGGTATCAGATAAGGAATAACAGTGTTAGATCAAAACAACCTAAGTTTTATATCAGAACTAAAGTGCCAGATCAGAACAACTGAAATGTTAGATTGCTAAGTACAATCAGGGGGTGAATTAAGGGTCAGATGGGTCTGGGTCTACATTTTTCTATCGGGCCTATTATGATCCTCATGAAAGATTAAGGGAAAAGAAAACAACTAAATCTCGTGATATGTTTGACTTTTGAAGACAACAGGAAAATGTTTGCAAAACTCATCTACAAATTAATGAGAAATATTAGATGGTTTTTGAATAGGAAAAGTGGTTCTCTATCACAGACAGAATTTGCATTTAAACAACAAAGCATATTGACGGAAAGAAACCATATACACATAAACTCAACAACCCACACACACATACTTAGCTCACACCAATACTAACACAATCTGACCACCAGTAATAGAGAGATCATGTTATCTGTATTTAGTTAAACTACCGTCTTCTTGGCTCTTTAGATCTGTTTTGTGATGAGTGATTCTAACAAGCCATTTTCTATGCGCAAAAGTGCCAGTGCATTTAGCTTGTTTTGGCACATTGATGATTGAAGTGTGTCCTTTATCCTTTTTAGCATTGAGAATGATATTTTTTTCAGTGTTTTCAGTCATCCTCTGTAACTGAAGCAAGGGCTTGCATTATGGCTTTGTACCCCACTTTTAAGGCTCATATTGCATCTGAATGGGTGCTGCATCTTATGTCTGATAACCTCTGTCAACAGGAATGCTAGTACATCATGTAATTGCTTTCACAGGCAGTTTGAAGCTGAGAAAAAATACATAAAGCTTCTGTACAATAGCAAAGAATAAGCATATTCTGCTAGGAGTTCTTCTCTTTCATCAAGGCTTGCATGCTAACATATTTGCTGCTAATATTGGATGCATTGTTGTAAGAATGCCCACGGTAATTTTGAATTCTTATATCATTCTTTTCAAGGAAATCTGTGAGAACTCTAGCAAATTCTGCTCCTTTGTGATTGCTTGTCAGTAAGAATGTGGCAAATATCTCTACGGGGCCATCATCTAGAACAGTATTTCCCAACCCAAAAGCTACTGTACCCCAGTAGATCTTTTGATATTTCACTGCACGTCTGGTGGGAAGTAATCATCGAATGCTCTAGAAAGCATTTTTAGATGTTCACAAACAATAATTGTGATACGTGAAATATCCAATTCGTTGAGCTTATTAAATTGGAAAAGACAGGAAACATTTCATAGCTTTTTCATGTATTCACTTGAACCAAAGTTTTAGCTTTTTCTTAAATGCATCCATTTTATTGCTCAAAGTAAAAACAGCAGTACAAAGCATTGAACAATCATGAATTCAATGTATTGCTCTTAATAAAACTAACAGTTTTTACTGATTGTGCGAGAACATCATTCAGGATTGGTGACATATTTTTTGTCACTAAGTGTTCTTGGTGTATAAAGCAGAATGTGAATACCAGGACATATAACTACTAATTGAATTACTGGACAGGACACATTATCACTTGTTGAACAACTGGACAAGACATATAACTACAAATTGAATTACTGGACAGGACACATGATCACTAGTTGAATAACTGAACAGGACACATGATCACTAGTTGAATAACTGAACAGGACATGAAACATGATCACCTGTTGAATAACAGGACATGAAACATGATCACTAGTTGAATAACTGAACAGGACACATGATCACTAGTTGAATAACTGAACAGGACACGTGATCACCTGTTGAATAACAGGACATGAAACATGATCACCTGTTGAACAACTGGACAGGACACATGATCACCTGTTGAACAACTGGACAGGACACATGATCACTTGTTGAACAACTGGACAGGACACATGATCACTTGTTGAACAACTGGACAGGACATATAACTACTAAATGAGTAACTGGACAGGACATGCAAATAATTGTTAAATAATTTGCTATACAAGAGTAGTTAGAAAATTTCAAACCATGTATAAACATCTCTTAGTGACTGATTAATAGGGTTTTAAAAAATGATGTATTTTACTTTCTACTCCATGAAGCATGAAGTTATCCAGTTTGAAAGTTTACTGTCTGTAATAGCTCTGGTCTAAAATCATACACAGCATGAACTTTATCCAGTTTGAAAGTTTACTGTC
>NW_013672457.1:43555-46239 GCF_000517525.1 Limulus polyphemus
GATGAAGTTAAAATGTTAAGTTGTTTCTGTACATCTTTTACATATCTTGATATGTCAGCAGTGATGAAGTTGAAAAGTTAACAGTGTGTTTCTGTATATCGTTTACACATATTGATCTGTTATTATCTGTGTAGTGTATGAAGTATTTGATTCAAGCGACGCGACAAAACTTGGTTTATCTGTGTAGTGTATAAAGTATTTGTTTTAAGCAACAATTGTGGATTATCTGTGTAGTGTATGAAGTATTTGATTCAAGCGACGCGACAAAACTTGGTTTATCTGTTTAGTGTATGAAGTATTTGTTTTAAGCAACAATTGTGGATTATCTGTGTAGTGTATGAAGTATTTGTTTTAAGTAACAAAACTTGGTTTATCTGTGTTGTGTATGAATTGTTTGATTCAAGCGACAGAACTTGGTTTATCTGTGTAGTGTATGAAGTATTTGATTCAAGCAACCGAAATGGTTTATTTATTTCACCCAAAGCTATATATTTTGATATGCACACTGTTGTTAATTTGCCATTTACAAAACTTTGTTTTAATAAATACACATTTGTATAACATTAAAATCGTTTTGTTGTTAATTAGTACCCCACCTTACAATTAATGTTTTCCATGAATGCTCGTAGCTGTTATACAAAATATTTCAACCTATTACCAGAACAAACCCTCTTTAATTTGGTGTGTAAATGAATTATTAAGCATGGTATATTTTATCTGTGTGTTACATCGTGGTTCATCTAGTTGCAATATATGGATCAGCCATGATAGTTAGGATAAAGTAACAACAGATGCGACAGGACTTGCAATACTTAAGTTTCGAACACTTCCACTTTTATCCCGTGGTTTCTTTATTGAAACTGGTAATATTTAAAATGAGAGATTTATTATCATGACTCGGTGTTGTGTAGTAAACAGCGCACGTCAACATTTTGGTGAACTAGCTATCAAAAGTACGTTAGTTCAAATTTTTAATAATAAGATTCATGTATTTAAAAGCTTTATAATTACTCCAAGATACCTTAAGTAATAGAAATGTTAATGATTTTAAATGTTCAATACTGAAAGCAAATCAGTAAATATGAAACTTGGATAATTTATTTCGTAACCTAGCGTAATCAGTGAAGACAAATTGTACCTTTGTTATCTTGATTTAAATAAAAGTATCGGTTAATCTGTTGTTAGAAAGTTTGTCTTTAATTACAGCTTTTTATTTCGTTCTAAAATCAAATATTACATTCTAAATGTTTTAGTTGACTAGTTTAACTACATATATTCACAGCCTTTTTGTTAACTACAGACGAGACTCGAGTCTCTTTAGTTTGGTTCATTTTTTTTAACGAGCGGATTTGCAACTCGAAGGAATACTTGATTACAAGCAAACAGTTGAACAAAGTCGCGTGATCGAAAACATCGAACAACCAAAAATCTAAATGATTTACTTTAAATACTTTGTAATTTAAGCATACGACTTATCATCCATATCAGTGCTGACAGATCAATATGTGTAAACGATATACAGAAACACACTGTTAACTTTTCAACTTCATCACTGCTGACATATCAAGATATGTAAAAGATGTACAGAAACAAACTTAACATTTTAACTTCATCACTGCTGACATATCAAGATATGTAAAAGATGTACAGAAACAAACTTAACATTTTAACTTCATCACTGCTGACATATCAAGATATGTTAAACGATATACAGAAACAAACTTAACATTTTAACTTCATCACTGCTTTATCTGTGTGGTGTATGAAGTATTTGTTTTAAGCAACAATTGTGGACCACAATTGTTGCTTAAAACAAATACTTCATACTCTAATAGCTCTGTTCTAAAATTATAGAGTAAATGTTTCAAGTGCGTTTCTGGAGTCATACCTTCTGTAATATAATAAACTAACTCATATTGCTTTGTTGTAGGAATTCCACTGGTTTTACACACATTTGTTTTGCCAAATTCCAAGTGTCTGACTCTAAAGTTTTTTTTTTCATTTCATGATGTGTACATTTATATGTGAGACTATACATTTTTATTTTCATTATTGTATAACCTTATTTTTGTATAGTTATTTATTATTACTTACAAAAAGAAATTTGATAATCTCATACCTATATTTAATAATTCGTTTTAGGTTCAAATATAATAACAGTTTGTTGTAAACATCCAAAACAGTATTACAGAGAGAACTCAATTTTGATAAAGAAATCACTTTAGAATTGAAATACTGTACAAACTGTCTTGAAGCAAACAAATGAAAGGTTGAAATTACATTTTATTAAATGTACAAAAGATATCTGTTTTGAGTTAATTTTTTATGCATAAATAGTCTTTTATTTAAAATTGAATGTATTTAATACAGTTATAATATGTATTAAGAAGAATAAGATGTTTAACTAATGTGTTTCATTCAACACAACTTACCTGTTGTGTTTCAAAACTTGTGATTTCTGTATGATTTCTATGAAAGTTGTTTTAATTAATACATCTAAGTTAGATGTGTAGTCTATGAAATACTTTCTTGTGTCACCTTGTGGTTTATCTGAGTAGTGTTTGAAGTATGTGTTTCATGTAACACATTAAAGTTTATATCTGTGTAGTGTATGAAGTATTTGTTTCATGTGACACATTAAAGCTTATATCTGTGTAGTGACAGTAAACTTTCAAACTGGATAA
>NW_013672458.1:0-6902 GCF_000517525.1 Limulus polyphemus
CAATTACTCACTGTCTACACACACATTATTATTGTCCCGTCACGTTGTCACCCTCTTTTATATACCAAACTACCCTATATCTAGTAAATGCTAGAGCATTCGCCAAGGTACAGGATAGTTCTAGAAACGTGGCGTCACACTAGTCATGTGACTCGCTGATGCAACAATAGTTTGTTATAGCGCGACTGTTGAAAATAAGTGTATCGTAAAGTTGTATTCGGAAAGAATAAACCTGTTTTATTAAGTAAGGAGTTGTGTCGCTAAAGTTTCGTCGGAACGAAGTTACGGAAAATCAATTAACAAACGGAGACATAACAATTCGTATGGAGAGCATAATAACAAAAAGAGAAGACTCGGTCAATAAAGTGTGTGATGAGCTGGGTATAACTTGTTTCAACCTTTTGGATATGAACTTCATCAAAGAATACATAATCATCATGTGACCTGTAGCACGAATGCTGGAGTTAATTCAAAATGAAATTAAGGCCTATATGGTACTACTTCTGCTAGCACGTACCGCATGTTTGATAAACTGAAATATCTTTGTCGTAAACCACTCCAGACTTGCAAGCCACTTGTTAATGCTTTGATTTCGGGAATTGTGAAGCACTTTGGAGTTGCGTTTGTCAATGAGGATCACGTTCTCCAAGCTGCTTTTCACCCACGGTTTACACTGATTTGGATTAGTTTGAATGCTAAGAAAGAAACTGTAAAACAATAATGATTAAAAAACTTTCAGAGAAGACAGAAGGTGGTAGTAATGAAAGTTCAGCAAATGTTGATGTAAGTGATTTTTTGTCGCTTTCGAGCACAGAGTAAGATGATTAAGACTTTTTCATGTGTTTTAAATAACAAGCAAAATCTGAAAGTAATTCATCCCAAAGTAGCAATGATCAAATGACACTGATCCTGAGCAAAGAACCATCTACTTATAGAGATATAGAATTAAGATTGTTCTCTTCATCAGCTTTTAAATCTCTCTTGATTTACTTCAATATTCCAATTCCATCAACTGCAGCTGTAGAGTGGATTTTCTCAACTGGGAAGGACATTTTGAAACCAAAAAGAACTGCATTGATAGATAAATTAAATTAAAATCAAAATTAAAATAATAATAATAAAATTGAACAAATAATGAGGGATGTAATATCTTCTAATTAGATATATATTATTTCATATTAGCTCACTTATTATTATTACTATCTTTATATTCATTTATTTTTCCATGTTATGTTCTTTAAGTACTTTCAATGAATGTATTAAAGGCTGTATGTTGTTAACTCTTTCCTATCACTATTCACAAATATAGATAGGCTGTTCTGAGAAGTCTGTATTATGTTACTGTAGCAATAAAGTATTATTATTTACCAACAAAATTTCATTTTTCATTCTTACATTATCCAATGACAAAAAAATCTTGAAAAATGTCAGTTTCAAAAGTAGCAGTAGCACCACTATTTATAAATATGTAGCGACAACAGTATTTTTCTTGTTGTAATGGTAGCGACACACCATTGAAGAGGTAACACATATAGTTATGTTCAGGGCTTTCACTTGTTGGTGCCTGCTGTTCCTCACAGCCAGTTTTGAGTGACCATAACCTGAACTGGGGTTGTATTACTCTGGCCATCTCATTCAGTTTTGGACTCCATTCTTAGTCATCCATGCTTCTTTTGCACTGAGATGATTCTCAAGAGCAATGTCTGATCTGCCATTTAGGTTGCACAGATGTCAGCCGATTTTCCAAAGTCTGCAGTTGTGGAGAGATAAAAGGCATGGACATTGTGCAGCATTGGCAAAAGTCCAATGGCCAGGAGGGTACATCTAGTACTTACAATTCTCTCATACACCCATCTCTTTCAGCAACTAGTTCTCCCTTTTGGTCTTGAGAACTTCTACTTGGAGAACAAGTCATTCTTTAAGTAAGAAATATTTGTTTAAACTCGATTGCTCAAGAATTCAATTAAGCAAAAAATTCTGCAATAATATTCTGTGATCACGAAACCAAAATTTTTTCTTTCTACTTACTTTGTGGTACTTCCAAGTAAACTGATTCCCTAACATATAAAATTAGGTAATTCCACTATATAATGGGAGACTTAGTAAGATAAATTGTAAAGTAATGCTGAGTTCTGCTACAACCAACCAAGTCTGTGCTATTCAATTAATAAAGTGTACACACAGTGTGATACACAACAAAGGCCAGGTGGTTAGGGTGCTTGACTTGCAATCCATGGGTTTAAATCCCCATACCACCAAACAAGCTCGCTCTATCAGCTGTGGTGGCATTATAATGTGATAGTCAATCCAACTATTCGTTGGCAAAAGAGTAGCCCAAGAGTTGATGGTGGATGGTGATGACTAGCTGCCTTCCCTCTAGTCTTTCACTGCTAAATTAGGGACAGCTAGCTTAGACAGCTCTCGTGTAGCTTTGCATAAAATTAAAGAACAAACACAATGAAAATAATCTTTACCAATTTAACAAACACATACACAATGTGTATACTTGCAGTGGACACTGGACAGTCGTCTTTTCTAGAGTTGCAAATTCATTAGGCTGGTTCTACCCCCTCAAGACTTTTTTCCAAAATTACCAATTTACTCAACGTGATGTTCCAGACTATCTAAATCTCATGTTACTTGCTTGAATCAGTAACATTAGGCTTACCCAGGGCAACTAATGCTATCCTCATGACAATTCATTTCCATTCAAACACAAAGAAGGTTGTAACCTTGAGATATCACTTGACCTATCATTAGCGGGCACAACTGTTGACCTACATACACAAGTTGCAGATTTACAGCTATACCACCCATAGTGAGACCAGGTATTACTTCCAAGGGAATGTTGGTGAAAAAATTTAACTAGAATGAAATAAACTTGACAGCTTTCTTGGCCAAGTGTTATGCAAAAAATACACAACTAGAACAGATAAAAATTTTTGAATCATTCTGCAATAATATGATAAAAATGCTTAACACAGCAGAAAGATAAACCTAATATACAATTACAACTAGAAAATCAAGGAACTTTTATGCTGAAGGACAGGCAAAGTGATTTGTAGCAGGCAAATGAAAGAGACAATTTGATGTGAAACTGAAGCAAAAATATACACTTTGTTGAACAAAACAGAAGAACAGACTTAGAACGTTTCACACCTTAGAAGTTTCTAACATTTTAAAATATAAATATGTACACATTATAGGAGAGTAAGATATGTAGTAATTGCACATTACAATCTTATGTTTCAACCTAAATAAAGCACAGTTTATTATATGTGAAGCATGGACTTTGTTCTTTATATTTCAAAATCCAGATGTTAATAAAGTTGCTTTTCTACCCTGGTTTCTGAGACAATGGTTATTTTACACCTTTGTTAATTATATATCGAACAAAGAATGTATTATAACATTTTTTTCTTCTATTGCAACAAGGGTCCATGGTGAGGTGAATGTTAAAGTAGCCTATGATCAGAGTAGAACTTGACTGAAAAAAGTTGGGGAGTTACAGGGTCAAACACATGGCCAGGAATCATGCAGCCAAAGATGGGATTAAAAGTTGTTTTTCAATGCCATCTGGAGCCATATTCTACAGAAAAAACTCCATACTTTCAACTGTGGGTGTGTTATAACTGTGACTGTCTATGTCATTACGAGTAGCCAAATGGGCAGTAAGTGCTGCAGACCATCTGCCACTCCTCTGATCAAGGATTCCAAATGAGGGATATCTCTGCCTGAGCTTGAAGTCTTTGATGTTATCAGTGTTTGTAAACATACTCACTGATGTCACCACTAAAGGGACAAGAGGGCCCATAAACCTGAATTTAAAAACAATTTTGGTTGTTAATCTGTACATATCTTGAACAACAATGTTTCCACCGAGCATGCAATATCATGAAATATAATAAAGCAATGAACATGAAATCTCTAGTTTGGTTAAGTTTAAAATTTAATTTGGTTGCTTCAACATTCTTGACTAGAAAGCTTAACTAACACTAATTATCTATCATACTCAAAATTAATGGTGGACTAAAATGGAAGGAATGTACATTATCATGTTAATTACTTCTTGGCTATAATATTGACCACTTGGGAATTGTGCTTACGTGATGAAAGTTTCGTAGGCTCCTGCAAAGTGACTACTGAAATAAACACTTTTTGATTTAATGATAGGGACAGTTACATAAAATACAATTGTTCTGTTTTTTGGCTATTTTACATAAAACAGAAATGCTTTGCAATTTATTTAGGGAATCATACATTGTCAATAGCTACTGAAGAATAACTTAGAAGCCCAACCATGAGAGAAAACATTTCATGATATATCACTTCAACCATATCAACATTACTGGTTTTAGTATTTGTATCACATTAAGCATATTTTTTAAAACTGTAACAGATAAATATAAAGATCTTTGGGTTGGAAAAGAAGCAATCTTAAACAGTCATTACATTTTGTCAGCTATATAATCTTTCTAAATTTATTTTACTTCCACACATCAACTACTTATCATGGTACCCGATGATGACAAAACCTTGTTGAAACGTTGTACATTTGCTTTTATGTTAAACTTATATTAAAGTTTTTCTTCATTACCCATTCAAGCCGTCTCCAGCCATTATTAGTCTCAAAGTGGGTTCCTCGTCATCGAATTTACTTATCATTTATTTTCTTCTTAGCAATAGATTTTTCATTTTATACTTTTCAATTTCACAGCACCTCTGTTATGGGTGAAATCTATTGACTTTGGTTCTAATCCAGTGTCCCCAACTTATAGAAGTGGTCTGAAACCATAAACTAAGATAGCAGCAATTTATTCTGAAACAGTCAGCTGAATTGTGGATTACATACAATGACACATATTCTACCTATGAGTGAACAAGTATATATTTATTTCCTTTGTTATATCCCTTACACTAATTTAACAAAAAATCTTGTTTAAAATACTTTACAAATACTTATGAATCTATTCCATTAAAACAATACAGAAATGTACAACAAAGAACTCCATTAAAATCTCTTATAAAATATATATATATGTACTTGTTAAATACCATATGTCCAGATTTCAGTATCATGTTTCATCACTGATATTTCAAACTTCTTTAAGAAAATATTTCTTACATTCTGGTAATCCCTTGATCATCTTGCAAGTTTCTTGTAGAAAGCACTTTTGGAACTATTTCTTAACATCATCAGAACAACAGTGTGTGCCAAAAATGATGAGAATGTACAAAGATAATTCTCTACCCAAACTTTAGAACAACAGGAATAATCCTTAAAAATGTTAAAAGCAAGACCCCACAACTTATACGACTGTTGTAATGTTCATCAGATCTTAGTAGAAGCACAACAATCATATCACATGTAGAAATTTCAAGAAATGTTTGAACAGTGCAATCACAGCTTCATTTATCAGACCTTCTTTGACAAAGTTTGGCTCCATCAATAGATAAGTTTCAGCTGCTCATAGGCAAGAAAAAACTAAGCCCAGTTAAGGATCATACAAATAATATTCTCTTAGGATTAGAGAACACAATGAGAATTTATACAGAACATAAATACACTATTTATAGTCTTCAACTAATAATTCTAATGTATTGTATGTTATTTATGCCTATCATCACAGTTGTTGGAGTAAAATGCAAACCATTAATAGATGAACATAATTCACATTGTTATGGTATATTAATTAAAATCCATACATATTTTTTACTTTTACATTATTCAGATGATGATGACATAAGTTATGTTTTTTTATTATTGTGAGAAGCAGAATACTTAAGGTATGATTTAATTTGCAATAACTAAATTTTAGAATAATATCAATCTTGTTTTCACTACATATAATTTTCTCACTAAAACACACACTCAATTTGTAAAATTTATATGAAAAATGCATACACAAAGTTTGAAGAACTAGAAAGTATGCATATTTTTGCAATGAAATGTAGCATAAAATTAGTTGTTTTTTTTACACTTTATCATACTGCAAATAAAAACTGGCAATATTTTTAGTCAACTCTGAACGAAAAATGCCTTTCTTTGAAAACTTTTACTATATGAATTTTGTCTCATCTCCATTTTATTTTACATTGTATTTTCAAAAAATAAGTTTTTTTTATTTGATGGTTCTAAGTAGCTGTTTGGGCTAATTTACCGACTTATCAGATGAAAAGCATTTTTAACTATATTTCTGTATGTGAGTGTGTATTAATTCATTTTAAGTATTATAGTAATAAACTGTGTAGAACAGTTAACTGTAATTTCTCATATTATGTTTTATAAAATACTTCTTTCAGTATTGCCCTTTCATATCAAGATAAAATTCTTCTATTTTCAATGGCATTGTATTTCAATCTATCAGAATAATGGTTTCTCTATAGTTTGTGTTATAGAGAAGTCCTGAATTTCTAGTCTGTTATGTTGTATTAAACATATATTAATACTTTTGTTCACTTGCTACATAGAAGATTTAGTGCAACTAATGTTTACCTATTAGTAAAATTATTTTCAAAAAGGATACAATTATGTTCCAGGGGCCCAAACGGAACCAAGTGGGCACAAAGCCTTTGTACAAAGCAAGAAACCCTTCTGTTTGGATAGTCTAAAGAGAATTCAGAATATAACAACCTACAACACTTTCCATCATCTATAGAATCTTATATAAATATACTTACTTTACATCAACATAAAATAAATTAGATACAACAACAGTTAAATATCATGAGCTAGATACAATATCTTTGGTATATGAAAGTAAGAGAGAGAGAGAGAGAGAGAGAGAGAGAGAGAGAGAGAGAGAGAGAGTGTGTGTGTGTGTGTGTGTGTGTGTGTGTGTGTGTGTGTGTGTGTGTGTGTGTGTGTGTGTGTGTGTGTGTGTGTGTGTGTGTGTGTGTGT
>NW_013672458.1:6923-8111 GCF_000517525.1 Limulus polyphemus
GTGTGTGTGTGTGTGTGTGTGTGTGTGTGTGTGTGTGTGTGTGTGTGTGTGTGTGTGTGTGTGTGTGAGAGAGAGAGAGAGAGAGAGAAAGATACTGAACTTTATCATTTGTGACATTTAGAAATGTCTGTATTTCTCAGGTATAGTTTTAAGCAACATGGAAAGAAACTTCACTTAATTAAAAATACAGTAGCTAATTTTCTCTTTCACTACCTCAGTTTTTGCTTTTGGAAAAGATATATGATATTCATTTCAAATTTGAGATAAAAATTCAAAAAAATCTTGAATTTACTTCTCAATTAATACTGAGCATTAAAATACTTACATGAACAGCACATTGAATGGAACTAGTGTATATAACCTCAGCTTTAGAACCACTGATAACTGCTGCTTTTAAACGTTGTTGGTTCATTAGTCGAGTCTAAAAGCATTGACAGAAAAAACTAGCTGAGAAAGATTATTAAGTAGTGCTCCAACATGATATGCAATTTCTAAACAATGCTTATTTATCTTTTATTACATTCATCATTTTTGTTTTTCAATTGATAAATTTTTACTGCAAAAGCAAGCTACATTTTTTGGCACAGCCATAATTTTATTAAAATTCTATCTTTAATTTTTCTAAAAAAGTAAATAAAAAGACTTGTGTTATATTATTTTAACAAATGTGTTTTATTTCTCTACAAAGAAGAATGTACTTACTCTAATGACATCAATGGGTGTAGAAGCTATAGCACCAGACATACCAGCAATAAAACTTGAGCTATACAGGAAAATATTTTAAGTTTGACACTATAGTTGTCTTCTATTTAAAATCTCAAAAATGTAAAAAATCAAGTAAAACAACAAAATCATTTAGTTGTATTTAATAATTTTAAGATACATATATTTCAAATTTAAAATTCTAATACTTGTAAACTGAAAATAAATATTTGTTTTATAAAGTAAAATAAAAAATATGATATGAAATGATAATCAGTTTGAAGCAACTACTTATTAGTATTGATGTTTGACTTACAGTAAACTATTAATGCAATGTTAGTATCTGTATTTATTTAAATTTTAGATTACCAACATCAAAATGGTTTGTGCCACTGTATTAATTATGAAAAGAAATTTAAAAGTTACAAAATTACATTTTCAAAAATGAGGTACACTTATGATTTAATTATATACACCTGGAAAAAA
>NW_013672458.1:9111-11737 GCF_000517525.1 Limulus polyphemus
AATTTATAATCAGTCACAAGAACGTCGAATCTGAATCACTTGAAAAAAACATGGGGGTGCTTAACTTTTTTCCTAGGTGTATAAATTTAACTGTCAGTCATTCTAAGCTCTAAATAGTCAAAATCAAACCTAAAACATATTGTATTTCATTATATATTGTTGTAGGCTATATTTTATATTTTAATGTTTTGTTCACTATAGCAAGTTTTTACACGACTTAGTTATTGTGTGAAGTCTGGAAGTTTCATGTGGTATCTGAACATTTGTGAAAAAGTTTACAATATACGTGTTCAGAGTCAGTTAAAGAGATTTATTTAGACAGTTTGTGTTTCAGTCATTTAGTTACTTTGATATTCAGATATTGGAAAAATAACAAGTCAGAAAGCATGTTTGATCAACTGATTAGTGAGGAAATTTTGAAAGCAAATGACATTAGTTTTGTTTATGAGTTAGGTGTATATTAGTTTGGGATTTTTGTTGAAACATTATTTGTGAAGTTAGCCTACCAATAAATGTAGTCTGTAGCCTGAATAGAATGTTAATAAGTTTATTATTGTTAAGTGGACTGGACTTCACATTATTTTTACAAAATAACTCAAAAAACCCACCCAATGATACAGCACCTTAAAACAATATATTAGACAGACAAATATGTTTAAAAAAATTGGTATGCATCATATTAAAATTGACAAAATAAAATCACATTTAGGTATTTTTCTTAACATACTAATTTAAAATATAAAAATAAATTAGCTGTAAAAAAAACCATATGTACCATTTACCCATCCTAACTCACTCTTATTCTATACTGCCTTCGTGTTAATAATTTAATTTTAAATATATGCATAATCCTTCCAACTCTTTTAGTGATTACTAGCAAATTCCTAATAATTGAACTTACTTGGAAAATCAGAATTTCTTTTGTTAGTTAAGTTTTTGAAAAATCAACCTCAATTTTTTTCAGAAGTATTGATAAAACAATTTAATATGCTGTTTTTGCCTATTGGTATCTATATCATTAGCTCAAATTGAAAGATAAAACTTGTCAAAATAGAAGTGTTACAATCTTTCTTTTCCAAAAAAATTAAAAGCAACAATTTTCATAATTGTTATCCTTACCAAAAGGAAACAGCCAAGTAGTTTTGTATACTTCATGCTAATCAAACAAAACATCACTACTTACATAAAATGGGTGTAGACATTATCATCTAACAATGTTGAAAGAATGAGGTTTTTCTTTGTCATGTCATAAACAGGAAGTTCAACTCCAACAACAATAGCTGCACGTTGGGCTGTTGGGCCTACACCCTATAAGGATGAAGATATAATGAATAGGAATATAAAGGCAATCATTATAGTTTGGATAATTAAAACATTGCTGTTGTATTCTCTCTCCCATTAAAAAACTAACAAACACTAAAAGTACATGTCAACTGTAAAACGTTTTTTAAGTTCATACTACAAAATTAGAATTGCTAGATAGCTTTAATACATTTATTTACTCTCCTGTGATATACTTGCTGCATCCTATAGGTACATCTTTAGATTATCTCTGTATAACCTCCTTGATCTATATATAACCGTTGGATTGGCATCTCTTTAATGCAAGCAGAGCCAACTTGTGGATTTTTGAGGACCTGAGCATGTTTACAAATGTTTTATTAAATATTAAAGATTTA
This sequence comes from Limulus polyphemus, assembly GCF_000517525.1. NCBI lineage: Eukaryota > Metazoa > Arthropoda > Merostomata > Xiphosura > Limulidae > Limulus > Limulus polyphemus. Next base: position 10,791 of record NW_013672458.1, read on the forward strand.
TTTTCAAGGGATGGTACAGTGCCACCTCTTATCTCTAATGTATATTGCTGACTCCATAACATTGAATTATTAATGACCAAACAATCTCTTATTAAAGAAGTGGGTGTTAGATTGATTGCAATAAGATTCTCATAAACATATCTGTTGATTGATAAGAAAATATGCACTTATTGTATTTTATTATTATTATTTTTAATTATTATAATAGATTTTTAGAGAGTTCCTAGGTGCCTGTGTTTGAGCCTTGTATACCTATGTATGCTAAAAGTTTAACCTAATCTTGAACTACTTTGCAGACACCCATAATATTTGTGTATTCCGTAAAAGACATTATATGCAGGCATACCTCACATTTTCTACCTTTTATACTTATAATTTTTTATTTTAATTATTTAGTTTTTGCCCTGTTGTGGTGACTACCATTGTTACCTCTCTTTTATTCTAGTTGCTTTGTTCTCTAGTAGGTGATGTCTTTTATATTTGCAGGGATATTTCGGTATTGCATATAGACTCTGAATTGTAAAAATTAGCACTGAAATATCCTTTGCTGGTCAATTATGTCATTGAATGAAAGTGACAGCCAAACAATACTGAGAGGGAACAAAGGTTAAGAGGTGACTGCTGACTGGACAAAGAAAGTGAGTTAACATTCTAAAGCACACTTTCTTTGTTCATTTCTACTTGGTATTCATCATGACTAGTTTGAAAAAAGATTTACCTTGATGGACAGAAAACTAATTAGATATTCAGTAGAGGTGATTGTCTACGCAAGTACACACACAAAATGTGTGTGTGTGTGTGTGTGTGTGTGTGTGTGTGTGTGTGTGTGTGTGTGTGTGTGTGTGTGTGTGTGTGTGTGTGTGTATAATTAACTTAATTACTTATACTGTTATTAGTATGTAGTACTTTCTTTACTTACTCATACGTAACTTAAACTTAAAGTTACT
>NW_013672458.1:11758-31044 GCF_000517525.1 Limulus polyphemus
CTTTACGTTATTAGGTACGTAGAAACGTAAATTAAAGTAATAATTACTACGTAGTAAGGTAGGTAGTAGTTCGTACGTACTAACGTAACTACAACAAACAAGTAGTGTGTGTGTGTGTGTGTGTGTGTGTGTGTGTGTGTGTGTGTGTGTGTGTGTGTGTGTGTGTGTGTGTGTGTGTGTGTGTAAATAAAACTTCTTTATACTGTCATTTGAATGTGTTCAATCTGTTTATTTCTCATGCAACTTAAAATTCAGTCAATTTATCAATTACAGAACACTCCCCTTATTTCTTGTGGCTTTACCTGTGATACTTGTAGGAAAATCAGTTTAATCTAAAAATGCCACAGAGATCTTTTTAACACTTGTACAATTACCATAAAAAATAATCTCCTGTCTGGCACACACACACACATATACATTATTTATAACTACTGAATACTTACTCTCCATAAGCCTCGTATTCCCTCACTGTTGTACATGTCCAAGAAACACCTAAACATTCCTTTCTGTTTGTAATACTGATGGTGGGCCTGCATTCGTACCTGTATGGAACAATCAGTATAATCATTCTTATATGCCCTACATCACACCTTGTTTTAAGAAGAAAAAAAGACATCATCACAATAATTCAATGTGCCAGTAATCAAATTCTCAAGGAAACAATGAACAAGCATAGATTCAACTGTAGATCAATAAAGAAAACTTATAAAATTAAGTACTTGCTTTTTTTTTATACAAAGAAATCAATTTATTAACACTTTTGTGAACTTTGAAATCATATATACATACATAACAAATTTATAAAATGTTGAAAAGTAATGTTTTCAACAAGAAAACAATTTGTTATAACACTTCTGAGAAGTCTATTATTGTTCAATTTCATCAGTTACTAAGAGTTTGTCTTTTTTTAAACTATCAATTTCTACCTTCAAGACATCAGTAGGATTAGCAAGAGATGATGAGACCACTCCAGCAAATATACCACATATCATGTTCTTCACCAGTGTCTCATCTAAATGTGAATAAAGTAGACATATGACAAAATGTATTAAAAATACATATAAGATAGTAAACATTTAATGCCAATAATAATCATTGCAATCATGAACTATAACAATAATTTTATCTATAAAAATTATCTTTAATAGAAGTTTTAATTTTATAGGCCTGGCAGGACATAGCTGAATTATTTTTTTTATATTAACAGATGTTGTGCTTATAATATAACTTTATTATAACTCAAAAGAAGATTGTATGTCATGCCGCATAATAGTTTTTTTCCATTTCTGCAAATGGAGATTCAGTGTCTGAAAGTCAAATAGTGTGACTACAATAGTTAATGAGGGTTGTTGGTCTTTTAACTCTTAAAATCCAAATCATACCACAAACCCAATATCTGTCACTTCAATAAGACAAAATAAGTCAATTCCACTGTGCACAGTTAGTGAATATAAAAAGAAATATTACTTGCAAAATCAAAGTGCATATATTACTGATTGAATATGAAAAATACACAAATGCCAAATTAAATGAAGTAATATTTCATTTCATCTGAGATCATAAAAATGGTTTTAAAGCAAGCAAGAACCTTTCAGTCCTGACAGTTTATGCATGAAGGTTAATGTAGCTGAAAGACTGATTTATAAAATTATTACTTTAAAAATATGTAGAATTATCAGTAAATGGACTTCCCAGTAGCTCAGCAGTATGTTTGTGGGCTTAACACAAAAAAATCAGGTGGACATAGCACAATGACCCATTGAGCATCTTTGCTTTTAACAACAAAGAAAAAATCCTTAAATGCAGGATTACCATCACAAGGCTCTTTTGTATTGTAACTGTTACTTTTAGTTTAGTTTTATTTCCTTGAAATATAAGATAGGGGCACAGCCAGACTTTTAAAAATAATATGCATGAGACTGGTCAATGGTATAAACAAAAACAATTATTTGGTTTAAAATATATTTGCTTACAAAGATATGTGCATATAGTTATCACTGGAACAATTATGCTTCTCATTACAAGATACTTTAGAGACGTCACCAGAAATATTACGAGCACAGACGAAACTATATGTACACGTGTATAATGCACATGTCTAGCTATGCTGTTGTACGATTAGTTTTATTATTATTAACTTCTGATTAAAGCAAGCTTCTTATGTACTTAGGACTAAAAATTAATCCAGTAATTAATATAGCTAATTTAATATACTATTGTAACTAGGTGTATGCAAAGTTATCAAAGTTAGAATGGATTGATTCATTAGTTTGGTGCTCTTGTTATTAATATTTTCTGTTGTAATCCTAATATCTAATGAGGTTTGGTCAGCTTAATAGATTTCAGTTACTCCTACATTCCTATTCTAAGGTAGCAATGCCAAATCATCATCATCATCATAATAAACAATATATAAAAATAGATATAATAATAACACATAAATACCAATATTAAACGTTTTAATCAATACTGTTAATATAACTAATATTTAAGAAAGAGTAGAATACATTAAGATTTAATCCAAAACAAACATGAATCTAAAGGTAATGGTAATTAAGACTAATATTTTTATACCTATCAATTCAAATTTCATGCTGTAATTGGACATACTTTACATTTACAAGATTATTCAAACCTATGAAAGACAACAGCTGTAATAAGTGGCATGTAACTTACATCAGTGACATATGTTAGTTTTAAATAAAGACCTGACACCAGGCAAGTGTAAAGTGATTGTATTTCACACAAATAATACTAACATTCATTCAAAAGAATTACTTTATTTCCAGAAAAAATTTAAGTGTAAGTCTAATTATTATTTTTTGTATTTCTTATCACTTGATTTACAATATATCAAAATTTAAGAACAACAAAGGACCTACTGTTACATCTAGGCCATTCCATCCACTAAACTAAACTTTGAATAACAAATAAATAAATAAAGCACTTAAAGCCAGTTCTTATCCTTCAAATATTCATCAAGTCTTCCTTTAAAATTCTTTAAATTTACTGCTTCCACTATATCTGAAGGCAACTTATTCCAAAGGTCAACTACCTTGTTAGAAAAATAAACTTTTCTTAACTAAAGATGACTCCTATCCTGCCAAAATTTGAATTTGTATTCCATAGTCCTACCATTTTCACCTGTACAATGAAATTATAACCTCTTTGGGCTTATATTCATTACTTCTGTAGATACAGCTTAAGGTTCCAGTAACTGAAGAAAAAAGTAAATTTAATGATCCTGCCATCTCATAACCATCAAGTACAAGCTTCCTGTATCATCTCTCAAAAGCCCCTACTCTATCCTAATATTTTGCTTAACCTTAATGTATTTAAAAAAATCCTTATTATTAATATTTACATTTTCAATTAACCTTTTTCATATACCCTTTATAATTTTCTAATTTCCTGTTTGGCCACCTCTTTTGATCATGTATTATCCTCTTGGTCTCCCAACACAGTAATCAATATAAATTTCTTAAATTTATAATGTTTTTCTTTAACTATATTTTTTATATCTTTTGCAAACCAATTCGTTTTTTTTCTTGCAGCAACCCTTTTTTCCCCACAAATGTCCATCTTGAATATTTAAAAACAATTATTTTAAAATTTTTCCTTATTTGATCACTATCCCCAATAAATTCAGCTGCACAATTCACAACAGATAATCCTTGTCTCATCCTTTCAAACTTTTTTTAAAATTTGTAACCAATATCTCATTATTCCCTATCTCTATATGCAGTGAAACATCAAATCTAGATCAATGATAACTTGCACCCAGGTGTTCCATAACCTCCACCCTGTCAACCATTTCTATATTAGAAGTTAACAATAAATCTAAAATATCATTGTTCCTAATGGGTTTCCTAACCAATTTAAGAAATCCACCCTGAACAGTTTCTAAATACCTATTTCCCTCATGATTTGACTCTGACATTACACAATCTACATGCCTGAAATTAAAATCCCCCACAATTATGACCTCATTAACAACCTAGTTCTTTATCTTATTATAGAGTTTTCATTAATTTCATCAGTATCATATTGCAATTAGAAGTTTCCCTCCTTTTATTTCCTAACAGAAACCCACTCTCTTTGAAATACAGGGATATCAATTACTTATCCATATTAAGTAATCGACATCCCTGTATTTCAAATAAATTTCTGCCATCAAAATTGTCTGAACTAAGTTTCAGTAATACCAATCATATCAAGATCTTCTGTTCTGAATGGTGCTTTAAAGTCTTCTACTCTATTTTTATAGTTCTAGCATTACAATATTAACAGTTTAGTCTACCTTTAAAACTATTTCTGCAAGTTGTTCTCACATTATACTTTTTCTACATCTTTTTTTTCCCCATTAGTTAAGTTTATTCTGGCCCTCATTACTGCCCAGTGCTAATTTAAAGCTGCCCTGACAATGAGTTAATAGCCTTTCTAAACAAGCCAGCCCCTACCCTATATAAATGTAAACCAGTCATTCTATAAAGCTCCCTTTAATCACTGAACTGATCCCACAAGACCAAACAGCCAATTTTCTCATCCTTACATATTAATTTTTTCTTTACCATTCAATTAACCCTAGTGACCTACTTAAAATTTTATTCCCAACATTAGGTCTTGGCAGTATTCCTAACAGTTTTTTAAAGTTATCATGGCCCTTTCCTTTAAATGCCTTTACCAACCACTTGTTCTTACTAATTAGCTCTTCCGAATTACCTTTCTTACATCATTAGTCCCTATGTGTACTACAAAGACTGCATTGCTGCTAGCACCTTTTACTACGTCACTTGCTCAGTCAGTTATACTATCTACTCCTGCCCTTGAATAACATTATCTAATTATTTTCTCCATATTCACCCCACAGACTATCCTCTCCACCTGTCGTACTAAAGAACTACCTGCAACTATAACCTCCTATGTTTTTCATTCTCATATTTATCTGTCGCTTTTGTTTCCTTCCCTCCCATAGTTCCTCATCTGCACAAGCTAGGGTTGAAATCTATTACTTAATAGGACTTGCTCATTACAATTAAAATCAAATTTACACTTCTAGCCTTATTAGTACTACTTGTAACATCCTGGTAGTCATTATCAGCTACTGTATACTTTGCATGTAAAAGCTCAAGTTCCTCTTGAAATCTTGCTGCCATTTCCCACAGATCACTCTTCTCTTTATCCATTACCTCCAATTTCTCCTCCAACCTGCAAACTCTTCAACAAATTGCACTTCTTCACTACTAGCTTCCTTAAAAGTGCATGCCAGTCAAAGTTCCCAAATGAAACCCACTACTTACACCTATCATACCTTACAATCTGTGAAAGCTTAACACCTACACTACTTAATCACTGTAGTATGGGAATAAATAATAAAAACTAAATACAAGTAGACTATTAACAACTGTTATGTCCAACGTTTGAGAACTAAATATACTGCACTATTTCATCACTACTTAATCTTCACACTAAAATACTTAAGTTTATCTTTAAAATCAGAAGTGATAAATAATGAATCTTTAGATAGTGACTTAATAATACAATGTGTATAGCTTATTTTAAACTTACCAATATGCTGAATTGCAGCTAAAGTCATGTTACACACACACACACACATTCTGTAATTTGTAATACTTACACCATCAAGTACTGATTGAAAACTTTAACCCTACTATTAATAGTTACCCATATTGTTAAATCAACTTATCTTTTTATTAGTAACACAAGTTACTAAAATATAAAAATAGTCAGATCCTTAAACAGGTTTAAATGAAATATTCCAAAAACTTCAACAAAAGCTTAGCTTTCAAAAGTCTTCACTCTCCCATAGCACCCTCTTCTCATCATGTTGCTAACAATATTTTGTAATAATCAAAGCAAGTCATAATTATGGATATTATTAACAGGCCTAGAGAGTTTGAAGGTTAAACAATCTGGGTTGCTGAATCCAGATATTGTTCACACACAAGTTCGTGCAAGATTAAATGTGTAGAGACTAAAATTGTATTTGGTAACAAAAACTGGCAATTTGTTTTTGTAAACATTAAAGGTTAATGAAAGTGACTTTTCTCATTAAAAATGAAATTATGATTGATATTCAGTACCTCTTTATAATTACAAATGCAAAGCTTCAAGAGTAAAATATGACATACCATTAGTATATTGAAGAATAAAATCCCAAATAAACTTTTAAAGACTGTTTTCTTACAGTTCTGTTAAGACTCCTCAAAATACTACAGTTGTAGAAATCACAAGCCTATGGTAATTAAAATTAAAAGCTGAATGTTATCTGAAAGTATAAGTTTTGGTTTTTCACTCAAATATTGATAATATAAAACAATAAATTCAGAATCTGTTGATGCACATCAAATAAAAGAGCAGCTTATTCCAATCAAAAGCTCTTACTTTAGTTGAAATTCCAAGAACTATACACGTTAGAAACAGACACTGCATGCGTCAAAATTATACACTGATGTACAAATATTCTCAAAAGAATTTTATTTATTTACCCACTTTTAAGTCCAATATTTTATATGCTATTACCTTTAGCAATATTTAACCCTTTGTAAATAACAAGTAAAATTTGGGATACACATTAGAGCTGTAATGTGCCTTTGTTTGAAATTTTATGAAAAAATGACAATTTCTATTGCAGGACCACAGTTGATTTATTCAGCAGATACAAGTCCTGCTGTATCTTATTCTACTCTCAAGATATACACAACAGCAAATTTCAAGCATTGTGAATGTGTATTGGAAATCAAGGTGAAGTATAACAATTTTAAAGAATTTGTGCAGTGATTTTAATCTGCAAAATATTCTTACATCTGGTAGAGTATCTGATTGTAGTTTTGAGTACAAAGTTTCATCCAAAATAAGTGAATTGACCATGATTAATAATGATCTAGGGACATTCATGTGCCAAAAACAAAGCAAGACATATTTTGTTGTTAAGTATAACAGTTCTGTACAACATTTAAATGTTATACAAGAGTCTGGGTTAAAATACATCATTATTTATGTTCTTCACTTAATCAAAATAAAATGCATAGTTAAACCACACTGCCATTCATTCTTTACATTACTTGACAAAATAGATAGAATCAGGTGTGTATTTTTGGACATGAGATGTTATTAGTGGTAATTAAACAATATAAACTAGAAAAGGAATACAACAAAGTGTTTAACCTATTTTTTTTAAATATAGAATATTAGAATCTGTTTGCAAGCAATAAAAAATCTCCAAAATTTATCTTTTAAAATTTGGTGGTATGTTCAAGATACTTATAGATGTTCAAGATAATGTAGAAACTGAATTTAAATAATCTTAATTTTGTTGTGTTATCTTTGATTTCAATGTTCTTTAAATTTACAACATGGTTAAAAACATATTCTACTACAATTTTATAATTTTTTTATATTTGTGCAAAACTACTTATGGGCTATCTGCACTAACCCTCCTTAATTTTGAGCTGATAAGACTAGAGAAACACAGCAAGTCAACAACTCCAACAGCCAACTCTTATGTTACTTTAATCAATTAATGGGAGTTAAAATTTTCCTTACCTGACAATGTATTTCTGATAGATATTAATCTCTTCACACAGAAATGCTATCTTCCTTGTATGTCTGCCAATGAAAGTTGCATGTCACTAGCCTTGCGATAACTCCCAGCTAAATTCACTTGAATTGCTTCACTCGTCCATGATGACACATAAGAGGGTGACTCACTTACATATGCAGTAACTCCCCCTATGCACTTGCACTCATGATAACTTCATTCTTTGGTGAGGCAGGACAAAGAAAATGTGCATTGGAAATGGGGAGGATTGGTGAGAATGTGTCAGGAGGTGAGTATCTATCATAAAAACATTTTATGGTAAGAAAATATTAACTTCAAAGACAATAACTCACCTCTGTGGAGGGGCCAGTGCAAAATTTTACCTAGATGAGCTCCCTTCAAAAAGAGAATCACATGAAGTGTGACATCCAATGGCAGAAGCTCCATAGGGGCCACAATTCATCTCAACCAGGGATCTTGACCATCTCTTTGCCTGGAATGTAAGAGTGGAGAGGCAAATGAGCCCCAAATATCATAGAGACAGACAAAACGAGAACATGATCATCCAAGTACTTGCACTCAAATGGTTGGCGAGCCAATATGTTTAGTGTGGTTGGGGCACAATCAGACCATACAGTGACCTTGACTCTATTGAAAAACCACAAAAGGAGGACAAATTAGTTATGTGGTACATTTTGAATTTTTAAGGGGTGACATATAATACACAAACAGTGTCATCCCCCCCTTACTTATCGTTGTATTCTCTACTTGAAGAAAAATGGGGGGGAGAGACCTGGAGAAGTGCCCAGATCCCCAGCAGACCACCAACCAAAAAGTCTTTTTACTGACAAAACCCTATTTTTTTTTTTTTTTTGCTGGCTAGTATGAGCTAAAGAAGTGAGCAGAATACTTCTCTGGTGCTGGCTTTGTTTCATCATAGTCTATGGAATTGATGCTTTCTGTATCAGACAATTGAGTATGAGCACCACGAGAATACCTCAAATGGTCTTGTAGAATGTCCCATCTTGCAGTGGGCACTGATAGAGCCAGAATGGTTGATTTGAGTGCTTTCTGTTATTTTGGCTCAATGCAGCTTTTGGGAAATAAGCATACCCTAGGAGGCAACACCAGCTACCTGGTGGGATCCTAATAAATGTAAAAGAATGAAGTACATGATAAGCTACAGCCTGAACAGGACACAGGAGTCAATCCAGGTGTGAATGATGATTTGGATAAGAGACAAAAGCAAGAGAGATAGGAAAGAAGGTGTAGTTACCTTCCCAAGTGCTAAAAGTCTTAGGAAGAAAAGATTAGTATAGGGAGAGGAGTATACAAGTGTGGTGAAAAAGGGTGCGAGAAGCATCAACAGAATATATATCTGAATGACAGCAACCACAGGCAAGAAGAATGACGAAATAAAGCTAGAGAGAAAGATAGTACAAAGAGCAAGAAGCCAATGGTTCGAATGGGGTATACTTGAGAGTGTACGAGACTACATTAAGGCCCCAATTAGCATTGTAGTTGGGTGAGGAGGTCAGAGAAAAATGAAAGAGTGGAACACAGTGGAGAAGACAAGGAGAGAAACATTCTGTGGTTTCTGGGAAAGGAAAAATGCAATGGACAAAGCTGCTCAATAATCAACAATGGTGGAGACCAACAAAGCATGGACTAACAGCCAGGTAGGAAGGTTGTTCCCACTATGACAGCCAGGTAGAAAGGAATGGTGTGTGGGCCAACAATGAAAGGCCCACCACTTTCATTGATAGACAGACATAGTGGAAGGCCAACAGGAATGTGACAAGATTTCTACATTATCGGAGAGTCCAGCTAGATGGGCAATGGGCCAAACACAAATCCCACATGTGAAAATTGTGGGATGATATCCTTCAATAAAAAAGGGACATGCGAGGTGGAAGTAAAAGAAATGGAATATTGGGTAGATGAAGTAGAGGAAACCCTGGCTGAGCTGGCCAAAGAGGTGCCAACAGCAGGACCTGACAAAGAGTGTTGCATATTGAGGCAAGAACCTGAGGGGAGAATATGAAGAGGAGGATAAGCATATATAAAGAGGTGAGACCAGACCTGGTTGAGAGTATTGATAACCATAGCCAAAGGATGAGAAACAGGAGATCAGAAGAGAGGAAGCCTGGAGTTGAAAATGGTGGCAAAGATATCTATGAGAAGCATGCCCAACTGAAAGCAACGGCAATGAAAGATCTAAGGGTGTAAAGATAATTCCATTGGTAGAATGTGGACTGGCTGAGAGAGGTGGTCTACCACTATGTCCTTATCCCACAGCAAGTGACAGGAAAAAGACAAACTTAATATAAATAGACCCAGAAGAGTAAGTCCAATGCCTGAAAGCAAAGGGACCTGGAATGGGTGCCTCTTGGTGGAAGAAACAACTGTGGAATTGATGGAGTGGATTATGACCAAATGATCCACTAGTATGGGCAGGAATGGAAACACAGCTGACAAACAATGAGAAGTTTGAGCACAATGATGTGGAGTGAATGTTCATCCTGCATCCAAGTCCTTATTCAGAGATGCACTTGAATCAGAGAGGGAAGCATCAATGAAGAAACAGATCCAGATTAGAAGTTAGTAAGAAAATGTCAGAAGTAGTATGGGGATACAGAAAAGCCAGAATCCCAAAAAGCAAAATAACCTATTGTACAGGATGAGAGTGAGAAGTGCAAACCCTGATGACCAGATATGTCATAGTTTGCAAGTGAAGAGGAAAGGACTGAGCTCAGCTGAGACAAGATATGAAGAAAATACTCAGAAGTACCATATACTGAGTGGGCATGAGAAAGGACTTAGATGTCATGACAAAAAGAAGAGCAATGAATGGGAAGAAAATATATGAAGGATGGGTCAAGAGGGATGTGTAGGAAAGTGTTTGACACATCAACCGTAGCCAACCATAGACTGTGTGAAAAAAGACCACAGACTGGGTTGGAGGGAGGAGAAAAGAAAATGGGAGGAAAAAAGAGAGGTGGAGAAATGAAAAACGGTTTTCAGCAGAAAAATGAGACCAACTGCAGAAGAAGACAAGACAGGTGCCCAAAAAAGTAAGATATGATAAGGTAGTCACTGACAAGAAGAGTGATGAACTAGACATCTTATATGTAGAAAAAGAAGAAGAAAATGAGGAATGCATGGAAAAAGAATGTTAGGGGTAGCCAAGAAACAGGAGCAAGGGGCAAGGGCAGGAAAGAGGAACATGGAAATGATAACAAGGACTGAAGTTGTATATCAGTCCAGGTCTCCAGAAAGAAATGAAAATCACTGAAGACATTCAGGCAAAAAACGGGAGCCCAATGAAGGCCATGTCTACAAGAAGAAGGAAGGTGTACAGTAAAAAGGAACATAACCATACCCCATGAGTCCCAACATCAGGAAAACAAAAGTAAAGAGGGAGAGAGCAGAAGAAGTGGAACAGGCTAAGGTGGCAAAGAAAATAGAATTAACTTCTACAGAAAACCCATCTGGAGCACGATGAAATACCTCAGACAAAAGGTGAAAGGAGGAAGGAATTTAGGAGGGTAGCGAGAAAAACGAAGATGCAAAAAGGGGGAACCAGAGAACAAAGTTGAAGGCAAGGGGCTCGATCCCCAAGCAGGCCAAATAGATACCAAATACAGGGAACTTAAAAAGGAAAGGAAGAATGACTACAAACTAGGACAAAAATAGTCACGAACGTGAGGAGGGACGAAGCATTTGGATGTGAGAGAGGAGCTATTAGAGAAAGGAAACAGTATAAACCCTAATAATAAGCAAGTAGGAAAGAAATGGTATATTCTAAGATTTGGGGTCATGGAGTAAAAAAAAACGAGAAATATTTAAAAACAGACAAAAAGTAAGGAAAGGAACATACCTAAGGATAAAATCCAGAAAGATATTGGAGGGTTATATTTGTAGTCTAATAAATCATTCCAAACTGAGGAGAAAGAGCTTCAGCCAATGGGACGGGAGTAGCATGCTCAGTAATCATGTGTAATCAACAAGCCTCCAGAAGCCGTAGTAGAATCAAGGTTTGTATGTGTAATATCGTCACTCACACAGGACTAAGTACAAGTCACCGTCATGTGAGAATGCATGATAAAAATTAAAGCTTTTGAAACAAAAACCAAAGAAAACGAAAACATAGGTTTCGTTAATAAATGCAAATCTCATAGTGAACTCAGATGCGAAATTATGAACACGTTTGTTCATTGCAACACCGATGAGAAGTGTGAAGTTATCATGAGTGCAAGTGTATAAGGGGAGTTACTGCGCATGGAAATTGTGTCACCCTTCTGTTCGTGCACCATTTAAGTTCACGTCAAACACATGGATTTAGGTGGAAATTACCTCAAGGTTAGTGAGTGACATGCAAGTATCATCGGCAGACCAGCAAGGAAGGTATCATTTCTGTGTAAAAAGGTGAGTTATCGTCTTGGAATTTTCTTCCTATCGAGTTGAAACTTAAGTATTTTATCTGTGTAGCTTATGTACTCATAACAAAAAAAGTATGGATAAAGTTCCGGTTCAAAACATATCTTTATTATAATTTCTTACCATGTGGATCTCTCGTTAGTGCATTCTTTAGAGAGTAATAGATGCCTATCTTAGCAGTACCGTATGTAGTTTGCCTCAGAATTGCTGGACCGATTCTACAAAAATAGTTTATATGATTAAATTAACACAACATTTCTTGTGATTAAAACAGCACAATCTTCACTATCTGGCTCATTAAATACAACTGAAAAAATTAGATGATTTATGATTCACCAAAAAAGACTTTATTCATGATGCATGAAACAAAATTGATCGTTTTGAAAAATGATCTTGTAGTTAACTAGCTTTAACAGTAACCCAGTATAAATTCCACAACAATTTTTAATATCATACAACAATCTGTCTGGAATATTAGTGACAAATTGTTTAACCAAAAATAATTGCACTTTGACATAATGAGACATCAACAAAGCATTTATATATCGTACTTAACTAACAATATAATAATTGAATATCAAGATACGTATAGCTTCTGGATTTAATTAAAGTCTGTTGAAAAATAAACTTATAAAAATAGATTTTAAGGAATCTAAAAGCAAAATAGCATGTGAAATCAAAAGACAGGTTCTTGCATGGAAATAATGGTTCCTTTTTTTTGGTACTACTACTAGTTAATGCTTTATACAACATTCAAACCACGTACCTCAAAGCACTCAACTGCCAATCTTAAAATATTTGGAACAAATAAAAAACAGCTTCCCATTGAGGATTATTTTGTAACTATCTAGATATGAACATCGCATGTCATATCTTGTAGCAAGTGAATTTTGATAATACTAGAAGGTGTGGTCTAGTAAAGATACTATTCGTAGTTTTGATCCTTGGAGAGAAAAGTAGTAATCTTATTATAAACGTATATGAACCACATTAAAATTTTTACTTTATCTATTTATTTTGACTTACAACAGGAGTTAAGTCACCCCAAACTTAGGCACAGAATGGATATTGTAAAATATTAATATGAGAACATTAACATCATCCAACCAAACATCATTAGTAAATGTTTTATGAAAATGTTTTCTAAAAATTAATTATGTTATATGTTACAGTAACAATGTATGTATAAAGAATGTTTATTCGTTTTCTATTATTTCACGAAAACAACATTTTTGTGTATATCTGGTCATCTCCTATACGAGGTTTCTGGTTAGAATTTCGACTAATGTATAATTTTATGTTCAAATATTCTTCTTGATAAAACCTTAGAAATTGAACCATGCGAAAAACTAGTTCTCGAAGAAACATTCCTACATTGTCAAGTGTCTGACCCTTGAATTTATTAATTGTAACGGCAAATGCACGAAAGTACAACTTATTCAAATATGCTTATAAATTTTGATTAAATGTTTTTAAATCTCTTACCTAAGGTGAAACACAAATATTTATTGCACCGCTATCTATTGGATTGAAAAAATATTTAAGTTGTTTATTATGTAATATGATATCATGCGAAATTAATATATAATTGTATTCGTATTTTTCCGAATATTCAAAGAGTTTGTCATAAGTATGATAATAAACATATTAAAGAATTAAAATAATAATAAAATAACATAAAACCTTGACTCGACTAGAATTTGAACGCGAGACTTCCAAATGACAGTCAAGTGCTATAACCACTGTAGTTTTTATAATCAGATGATAACAATTAATTCAAATCCTAATGCAAACTATCGTTATTGTGGTTTTTTCCTAATATTGTGATATCTTGCTCTAAACATGATGAGTTAATAATTTCAAGTTATAAAAAATCCCCACTCGACTGGGATTTAAATGCGAGACTTCTGCTTGAAACAAACCACTGAGCTAATTTGAACGCTACCAACAGAGTCGAGCGTTAAGAAGAAATAAAAGATATATATCCACCAAAAACACAAATACTTAATAACAAAGATTAAATTACCCTTATCAAGTCTCACCCTGAATAAAGAGCCTGCAGACCCTCCTCCTTTGAAATTCGTACCAAGGCATGAAACATACCTTTGTACCTTAACTGCCTGTGGTGAACGTCGTTCACTTGCCCTTGTATTTGCAGCCGAGTTTTTGTAGTGTCAATAGGAAACGTTCCTAAGGTATAGTATTATATACTGCTTTACAAAACTAGCTATGTTCACAATCTGATTAGTTTATTAATTAAAGTAAAATAGTGCAAGTTCCACGAAAACAACTTAAGAAAATATATGATTTAAACTGCTGAATTACGATATCACAATTTATGGCAAATAACTAATAAAAAGAAAAAAAATGCATGAAACATTGTAA
This sequence comes from Limulus polyphemus, assembly GCF_000517525.1. Classification (NCBI taxonomy): domain Eukaryota; kingdom Metazoa; phylum Arthropoda; class Merostomata; order Xiphosura; family Limulidae; genus Limulus; species Limulus polyphemus. The sequence continues at coordinate 26,145 of NW_013672458.1, forward strand.
ATAATATTCAGTTATTTTTAAAATATACTTCAACTACAAAAAAACAATAATCTGTACATTTACTGAAATTGACTGTCATAGGTTTCAAATTATAGTAGTAAGTACAACAGTTTACTTGCGATGAACATGTAAGAAACATTTAAACTGAAAATTGAAACATCAGAATTCATTAACAAATGTTAGAAAACAAGCAACAAAAACTATTTAAAATTTCGGCTTTATATATTAAAAATTACAATAGCTTACAAATTCACCCAATCATACACAAAAACTACATAACGTAGCTATACCATTGATCAAACATAAGGCTTATAATAATAGCTTACCGAATTCAGCAACTGCAGAACATATTCCTCCATATATGAATGGTTGCCAGTCGTGTACACGCATATCTGACAATACACTAAGAAACAGCTGTTAACGTAGAATTACAATGTAGTTGTCAGTGGCTGTAAAATAATAACTCAGGTTGAAGTCTATTTAAAGATGTCAGATATTAAAAAAAGTGGTCTAACATCAGCAGCTACGAAAAGAAAGTTCTAAGTTTACAAATATGGCATACAATTACTGATATATATTGAAAATGTCGTAATTTTTTGGGGTGGGTAGGGCGGACGGTAGCTGATAAAAAAGATGTTTCTATTGAGCAAATTTTGGCACAGGAAAATAATGATAAGAACTTGTAAGGCTATAAAATCAGTTACACAACGGCACATAATAACATAATGAAACTATTAAAAGTTCTATGTCACTTGTATGTTAACACATTTACAAACAGATTGGGAGCTGGTTAGTTTTAACAAACACTTATACATATCATATTAGCTATCATTATAGTAAACACGAAAAGATAAAGTCATTGCTTTGCGTATTACCATACAAACAACTAAACATTCTAATAGGATAAGTTCAGATTTTAGAAATTTATTATAATTCTTGTACATTAAACAAAATTAAAAATGACATTGCTCATTCATTTGTTTCAAAATATTCACACAAACCTACACAAAGGGTTATAACTGCACATGGCTGTTTTGTTTTTAAATGATACTTGTGACTAGAGGGAAGGCAGCTAATCAACAGCACCCACCACCCCCTCTAGTAATAGTGTGTTATTAATAGTTATCCTAAAATCTGTTGGGTTTTTTTAAACCATTGAAATAAGATTTATAATAATTACAATTCACTTACTTAATCTAGTTCATACGACAACGGTTGTTGTTCATGAAAATTGATGATATAACTAGCGCCTTGACCACTACTATGTCTGTCGTATACCAACCAGCCTGATGAGCCTTAGTGTTAGAAGAAAGGTCTCATTGGCACTGGATATGGTAGACGTACTGTATTGTAGTTAGCATACAACAACATATTTTACCAAAAAATCGTGTCATGTTGTCCTTCAGCGCTACCTGTCGGTCAAGATGTGTTTCTTGTACTTTTGCACTCGAATATCCCTATTACAGCACGTAGGTGACTAGAAATTTTATTAAAATAAAATATATCACTTTTGCACACATATATTAATAAAATTTGAACAATATTCTTTAGAAATATTTTAAAAATCATAATTTTGCAATAACTTTTATATTTCATTGTTGATGATTTTTTATTATTTATGTGTGTGTGAGCTCCATAGATATGAATGAGTGGGAATTAACATGGTCCAATTATCAATATTGCATATAGCATTTTGCCAGTTTATTTAAGACAATCTGCACAGGTCATGATTGAAAGAAGTTTCAATGAATGAAACATTATAACTTGTGAATAGTTTATTAGTACACTGCATATATAAAATGTAATAAACGTTGCATATTTGTCTATTCACAGCGTACAAAACGGTGTATGAGGATTCGGAGTATTAAATCCTTGTACTCGTGGTGTGAAAATTGATTTTGGAAGTTTGGTTTCACTTGAATTACTTCGAAGAGGATTATATTGTTGTGATATATAATAATAATAAACAATTTCATAGGAATACTTAAATATCGAAAGAATAATTGCAGTTAGGGCAAGGTTTACGTTTTTTAATGTATTGTTTATTTGCAGTTACACGCACACACAACAAAACAAGAAAAAGAGAAAAATAATGAATAATGCGTTCTTAAAAATTCAAGTCTTTAAATAGTGTAAACATTATTTAATGTTTGACTGAGCTTACATTAAAACACTAGACATTTAATTTTATCACTTCCACGAGTAGGTGTGGTATCAAAATAGTATACTGATCTGGGGGTAATGAAATTTGGAAATAGTGTAAACATTATTTAATGTTTGACTGAGCTTACATTAAAACACTAGACATTTAATTTTATCACTTCCACGAGTAGGTGTGGTATCAAAATAGTATACTGATCTGGGGGTAATGAAATTTGGAAACGCTTTAAATTGGTATTGAGATAAACTTTGTTACAAATATACAACGTTTCGACAATCTTACGCCATCATAAGTTTCTAGAAAGTTGTACATTTGTATCAAAGTTTCTTTCACTACCCATTCAAGCCGTCTCTAGACTATCTTCTAAAAAAATTGGGCCCCCCGTCATCAAATTTCATCCGGAGTAAAAAAAAAAGGTTTGTGCGGTAACTTCTCCTAGAGTACTCGAGTGATCTCAGCCGCATTTTTTTATATGACTTTGGAGATCAAGGCCAATCCATAAAGGTATAAAACATCGTAAGAATTGTTTCATTAAAGTACAGGGTAGCGCAAAATAATTTAAACGGCCTCATATAGATTAAAACATGTTAGACAATACTGGGTAGATTCCGTACTGCTGAATAAAAACAGAGAATTTTCTAAGTTAGTAAAATTGGGATTCACTCTAAACAGATTAAGACAACTATCTAAAAAACAGTAACAAACAATCCAAAAACAGAGCCCGTATAACATTAATAAATTGAATCAATTGTGAAAAACAATTCATGAAAACCTAAAGATTACAAAGTTGTCGTTCCATTTATATACTTACAATGAAAAGCATGCAGGGGTGGATAAGCAGTTTTGCCCTCATTAAAAAAAAACAAAAAAAACTGTAGAAAACTGCACATATACTTTATTTTTAGTATGTATTTACTGAAAAACTAGGTAGAAATGATTAATTGTCAAAATGCTGTCATTATATATAATATGTGTGTGTGTAACTAACATTCAAGGTCATAGTTCAAACAACTGTTTAGTGTAAAACATATTTCCCTTATAATTGTTGTCCGTTAAGCGCAAAGTTACACAATGCACCAGATACGTTATTGATTATATTCTGTTTGGAAATAGTTTGTTTTATTTATGCCACCCAGTTGCTTCAATTACGAACTAATGAAACTTAACTCGGTATAATAACTAGGAAATGAAAAACTCTTCTGAAAGTTTTACAGATTCTAAGTTCTCGGGAAAGCTCAAAATCACTTCAGGGCTACAGCACTAGCCTTACTAGATTGGGTTCATATCAAGCTGGTGATAGGTGGGTAATACTTGTTGACCTTTCTGAGTCTAATGTATGTTGATTCTATGAAATTTTCTCAGAGTATTTCCCAACAGCTGGTCAGCCAGCCTTGCAACATGCCAGTAAACGTGTTCTTGACCTTGACCATCAATCCTCTTAGTTAGTATAGTGCATGTATCCTAGCTTGTACGCAATGTAGAGTTGTACGGTTCTATTTTTATTTTTAGAATACTTTTATCTTTACATTCCCAGTTTTCGTTAGAATAATATAAAAAAAAATCGCCATTTATATTTAGTACAAAGAAAATGAAAAACATCTACAGAAATGCGTGAAATGCATTTTATTTAACTGTAGTTTTAAATGTCCATCAAAAATTGCTACGCGGGAATTTTTTTTGCACTCAGATGAGTGGGTAAACAACAACTGAATATTTTGCTTGGAGACGTCTTGAACGGGTAATGAAGAAAATCTTTAATACAAGTTTAACATAACAGCAATTGTACAAGGTTTTGTCATCATCAGGTACAAGTAGTTTACACTGACACAGATATATATACATTATGGAACAGGACTGTCCCCTACGACCTATACTGTCCACATATGATTCCTTCAACTACGATCTTAGCAAATACATAGCCTGAGCTCTCACAACATATGTAACATCTGCAGGTTCATTTTTTAAAGATGCCTTCAATTTCAAATATACACTAGACCAACTAAATTCTAAAGCCTTAATGGCTAGTTCTGATGTCGTGTCACTCTTCACCGAAGTTCCCGCCAATGAAGCTGCAATATCGCACTCGACCTCTACATTAATGACCTCAACAAGTTAATCCACATCCCCAGCACGCTTTTTGTTTCTCTCTTAGAATTTACAACAACTAAAACCAACTTCATTTTCAACAACGAACATTTCCTTCAAATAGATGGCTTAAGTATGAGCAATCCTGTTTCACCCGTTCTTGCCAATATATTCATGACCCAGATCGAAACACAAGCCATACATTCTGCGCTTCATCCTCCAATATACTGGTACAGATATTTCGATGACACTTTTGCTGGTTTCACTTCTGCAGAAGACACATTAACTTTCTTTGAACACATAAACTCCATTCATCCCAACATCAAATTAACATAGAACACGAAAACAATAAGCAGTTATCTTTTCTTAACTTCAACATTGTTAGATCAGACACACAGTTTAAAACCAAAATTCACCGTAAGAACACACACACACCGGCTTCTACATCCCTGGAATTCCGCTCATGACACCACAAAAAAAAAAATAAATCAATACACTGAAAAATCTCATAAACACAGCCAGAAGACTTTGTTCAATGGACTACATAGATGAAGAAATCAACCACACAAAACATTCATTCATTCACACCAACAAATTTCCATCAGGTATTGCTGAAAAACTCTCCAACATTCACCACAATAAAACTCAACTCAC
>NW_013672458.1:31111-34273 GCF_000517525.1 Limulus polyphemus
TCCCTGAAACCAGCTCAAGAATTATCCACATTTGGACAAAACTAGCCATTAAACACAAAATTCATATCAACCTCAAACTCTCTCAAAAACCCGGCCCTAAATTAGAATCGTTACTAAACAAAAATTATCTAGAATCACACAATACCAACGTCATTAACAAAATAACATGCTATAACTGCCCAGAATTCTACATAGGAGAAACAGGAAAATTGGAAACCAGATTAACAGAACACGATAGAAAACCGTCTCATGTTTTTCACCATTGTAATTCAGTAATTTTAAACAAAGAACCAAACATAAACAAATGGAAATTCAAAGAATCCATCTTAATTGAACAAAACAACCCTACTCTAAACCAACACCCTGGGGTGCCAAGATATCTCTTCAAAATCGGGCAACAATATCCGGTCATGTGACCTCTTTGTTCCATACTGCATATATATATACTTTATTTTTCACACACTACTAATATATAACATTAATGTACTTATGTATTTTAACGCTAACTAAAATTCCAAATCGTAATGTTTAAGATCGAATAAAGTCAAAGATATGTTAATTTAGAAGAACACGAATTTATATGTAAATCTTACCATGTAAAGCCTTAAACCAATGAATAACATTTACCAAAGATGATAGAAACGAATATTTCACTGAATGGTAATGAATCCGTTTGAAATGCAAACAAACCTAAAATTCTAGTCAAACCCATATATTTTCAGATATCATCAAGGCTTTACGTTTCCAATATAAAAACTATTTTCCTCTGAAAAGAGTGGATCGTTTTGTTATACCTTATTGTGTTTAATTAACCTTAATTGTGCAGAACATACAATCCTGTCATTATTAAAATACGCCATGCTATGCTTTGTTAATGTAGTTGCATATCTTCACTTGTAACTTCTTCCTCTCCGATACACACAGAAAATACAAAATATTGTACGAAAAACACTATTTTATTTTACATTTATATAGAAAATTGAAATAGTCCCTGAAATACATACTAATAATCAATGCGCATAAAAACCACACAATAGAGCACAAATTATTCGTAAAAGTTAATTATGAAGCAGGAAGTTACCCAGCTACTTCTCAACATGAAAGCTGCCTATGGTTTAAGACCACAGGAGACTTTCTAATGGTATCTTATCAATACACAACCTGGCGCTAAGTTATGAAACTAATACACAGACAACCCAACTTCCTGGTAACACGTCGTTGCTTCTATTCATAAGTTCTTAGAATTATTCTTATCTGACTAAATAGTTCGTCCATCCGATCCTTGGTAAGGTATTTTTGAGACTCCGAAGGGGCCTGAAAGATAACCAGGGGCGGTCAGAAACATTTGCTTCTTTTTACCTCACTACTTGGCTAGTTGGTAGGGGCTTTACAATGATATGAATTGAAATTTGTTTTTGTTTTTACTCGAATATTAATCTAATCACTCAACTTATTGCCTCAAGACGTCAGGAAAAACCGTAAATTAGTAGCCTGTCCCGAGCTGCAAATGACCAAATAGTTTAAAAAACTTAACGTGGCAGGAATTTTGTTTGAAGGAAGAGAAAACAACGCGATAGTTGCCTGCTCTTCCCAACAGGGATATTCAGGAACAATCGTTCCTCTTCCGCCCGCACATGATTTTTTTTTTCCACTTGTGGTTGTTTTTCCTTTCGTGGATTTATTTCTTACAATCGTGTTAGTTAGCGGAAAGATGGTCAAAGAGGATGCAAAGATCTTGGCGTTGAAGGACTTCTTGTTCATCATGGCTGGTGGTTTCATTTCACTTGAAGATATAGTGCAACTACGGACACAGACTCAGGCCATGACCAAAAACACCAGTTCCAGCATGTATGATTTTTACATAGATTAAACCATAGAGAGATGTAGGCCCTTTTCAGGGGAGCTGGGACATCGGGGTCCAATGCCCGGAAGAATTTAGATGTGGGGGGGGGGGGAACCGGAGAAAATCCATTTTCACAGGGCAAACACCGAATATTCTATCACCAAATAGTTGTCATTCTTGTAGCTTACCCTTGGTCCCAAAATGCGTAGCGCTATTTTTTTAACAGTAACAAGACGCGAACCTTAGATTTATAGTCTGCATACACCAGTTATCAAGCCACGCCAGTTAATTCATCAGTGATTGTTCTTCACGAACAGTGTAACCTTATCTTTTTTATCATATCTATTTGAAAGAAATTACAATAAAGGAAAAAGCATTAGCTAAGATACCTTTAAATTTAATGACTGCACTTTAACTTATTTACACAAGAAGTTAATAAAATGTTAAGACATCATACGCGTCTCACGCTTAGGCCTACATCACTTTAACCTCATAAAACAAAAATTTTATTTTTGGGTCATTTTAAACAAATACAGAACAAATGAACATAACTGAATTTGACATATCTGGGGGGGGGGGGGTTGGAGGAAGCAATTTTGAATTGGTTAGGTAACTCGGAATAATGTGCAAAGCACACTTTAGCAAGCAAAAAATTCCAGTACTTGTGGGGGCATGGCCTCTAGAAAAATTTTGAAAACTAGGTGCTCTGAGATTGAATTGCAATCACTTCTTTATGATTCACAAAAATAGGTGCTCACTGGCACTTATACGCCCAATAGCTATAAGCATGTACACTTACAGATTACACGTGTAATTTATTATGCATTGTTATACTGATTCATACATAATACTATAAGTATCTATTTAACTAGAAACAATTTTTGAAAAACAAGTTAAAGTTAGAAAAGCCCTAGAGTTACTGTGACAAAATGTTAATCCAGCTGCTGCCCGGTCTCCAGGATCTGCTCTGGCGCACATGCATGATTAGCAGTTTTCTTTGAAATTCACATTTCACATCAACAGGAAACGTTAATTTTAAGTTTTATTTTTACTCTACTACAACTATAGTTAAACATCACTTTTCAGATAAACTGTATATTTGAAAAACAAAATTTTCTATGAGATTAGAGCGTTTCTAGAACAGAGTACTGTACTGTAAACAAAAACTGGCCCCTACTGAACTACAAACTTATGTTTAAAACTTAGAACACGTATATGGTGACGATCGACCACAACATTTGTTTCACTTTCAGTTCTCATCCTCTTATCACTTACTGTTACATATTAAAATTTCAAATAACCTGAAATTGAGTAAACTG
>NW_013672458.1:34970-43261 GCF_000517525.1 Limulus polyphemus
GGTTATATTTATAGGCGTGTGGAGGCTTTCTAGAAAATTCAGATTACGTAATTTAAGCGTTTACGTACCTACATATATTGTTGATTCTTACTCTCGAGAATCTTCTACTACTTTGAAGAATAGGAGGGAGTTTTACAATATATATTTAACAACATAAGCTATGTATGTTTTTAAATATAAATTTAATCTGAACAAATGTTGATATTAAAATAAATATATAATAACGAATTCGTTACATTTACCTATTATCTTAAAAACGCAAACCATTTTTTTCATAATACAACATAAAATTTCCTCCCAGAAAGACAAAAAAGGTATTCTTAAAATAGATATCTGCTACACTTTATCTATAACGTGCGTAGAAGCAGGTCCTGCAGACCAGGCAGCAGCCAGACCAGCATTTTGTCACAGTAACAGTAAGGCTTTTTAAACTGTAACTTGCATTTCAAAAATTGTTTCTAGGTAAATAGATAGACTTATAGTAGTATATATGAATCAGTATAACAATGTATAACAAAATATATGTGTAATCTGCAAGTGTACATATTTGTGTTTGTTTATAGCTATGGTGGTATAAGTGAAAGTGGGCACCTATTTTTATGAATCAGAAACTAATAACACGATTACATATATCATAAAACAGTAATATTAGGCTAATTGTAATTTTAAACATTAAATACTTGATTTTCAAACATGTAATCAAATTTAACAATCATTACATAAAATAGCGATATAATTTTTATTTTTCTGAAATACTTAAAAAATATGCTTAAGTTCGAGGCATGTAAGACTACTTATTTACTTGTGAATGTGTGTATTCCACCTTTTTATCATTGTTTCAAACTTTTTTTGCAGTTCATACAATTTTGTCCAATTAGAAGTCGTTTTTTTACTTTCTAAAAGTTTAAAAACAAGAAAACTACTCCTCGACCCTGCTTTGATGTTAGCCTCAGACCCCTCCCACCCTCCTCCTCCCCAGATAATCGTATGATTCGTGCTGATAACAGTTGAGCTTTCACGGAGCTATTTTGTTTAGACAAGAATTTTCCCAGTGGTCCCTCCTATAAGTTTTACTTGTATTCTCTTAAACACAACAACAACAAAAAAGAACAAAAAATTATTGGTATTTCTATTTTTGATGTGAAAATCACCCCATGCATTACATGAGTTAAACGACCTGTTCAAAGAATCACTTGATTTTCGAAAAATTTAAGAATTCCTGACCCCTCCTTATACGTTGATCTATATACTATATCCCTTTTATAACATTTATAGTTAGATCGTAATATTTTTAAAACTAAGAGAGTTTTTTCTTCTTCTTGTTGTTGTTATTGGGCTATCTATGCTGTACTCACAACGATATTGAAACCCGATTTTTAGCGTACGGAATTTTGGAGTCTATGTTGTTGTTGTTGTTCTTTCCTTTTTGTATGTTTTCTTTTCAATTTAAACCATTTTTATTGTTGTTGTATTTTATTAGCTAGAGAGATTTTTGACGAAAAAGTGTGGTTAACATATTATCACATCTTATTCTTTGCTTTTACGCACAAGTTATCGTAATTTGTGAAACTGTTTGTTTGTTTGTAATTTAGCACAAAGCTACACAATGGGCTAGCTGTGCTCTTCTCACCACGGGTATCGAAACCCAGATTCTAGTGTTGTAAGTTCGCGGACATACCGCTGTGCCACTGGGGGGGGGGGGCTTGTGAAACTGTGTAAGGTGTAGAACTTTTAAATTCAAAAAATATAATGCTTTCGTTATCATTAATAGACTGGACTTTGCACCATTTTTTTATTTTACCGAATAATCCAAAAAACCTGCTCAACAATAAAAACCCTTACAAAGTACTTTGTTTTTTATTACAACTTAACATTCACGATATTACTCTATGTTTAGTTTCAGTTGTTTAATTAAATTCTGGTCTTATAATTAAACTGTGTGTGTGTTAGTTGCATCAGTATCTGTAGTAATCTGAAACATATATATAACAGAGATAAACGTTTTCATTGACCTATTTGGTCAAATGAAACTATACTACAATTACAACCTAAAATACTTATTCGTTGATAAAACTTAGATATCCCAGTTTCTATCACTCTTACAGTTACAGGTTGTCTGATACTTCATGTTATTTACTCACTGAGTAAAATGTTACCAATTTTAAAGGCCTATCAGTCACTAAGATTACTTAATATTCAAATACAACCGGAGACATGGATCATATTAATGCGAGAATTCTGTTTTTCCAATCAATAGCTGAAAAAAACTAAGGTTATGGTTATCATACTTAGCCGATATAATTATTCTTGACGTTCTTAAAACGCGAGTACTTTTGAAATCAATAAAACATTAGAAGCACTTCTTTGAGTTGGACCCAGGGTGTAAGTAATCTCCAAGACTTCATTTTTAACATCAAGCAATTTAATCCCAAGCTATTATACTCAAATATTCTTCAATGCGTAAGACAAATGATGCAGAATCCATGAGTGAAATGTTAATAATTTACTTTAATACTTGAAAAATACAGATCACTTTCACATCTTAAGATTCAATGCTTTTGCTAAACTTACCGTTTCTGTACACAAACAAACACACAGTGTAAAAATTAAGTAAATAAGAAGTTCAAGTGATATTAATTAATTGATCTAAGCGAATATAAAATTTTAATATTTACTACAAGCTAATTAGTTTTATCTATTATTTAATTCGGAAATTATCCAAAGCTATTGATTGATTGATTTTTTTACAACGAAGTGGTTAAAAACCATGCTATATATTAATCTTAAGTTTTACAGACAAAGCTTTTGGAGAACAAGATGTGACAAACTATAATATCAAAGAAAATCGAGTAGAAATAACAGATTAATTAATAACTAGCATTTTTGATTACTTTCCTTATTTGACGCTAATCATCTGTATCAAAATGTGAAATGGTATTGCTGGGGCACTAATAGTTTGAATGTAGGCATGTTTACTTTCCTACTTTATTTATATTTTAATCAAAAAATTAATATGGTTAACTGATAATGATAGACTGTGAAAAGCGAAATTGAATCCACCACAGATTATAATCCAGATGTCTTTACTGATGATTTAAAAACTATATAATCTGGTGAAAGACTAGTCTTGAACTGTGAAATAAAATGAAAATGTACAGATTGTGTAATGTATGTATGATGTTATGTAATAGCTTGTTATACTCTAACGTAGTAAAATTGTATCAAGAAGTAATAGTAAATTATCAACTAAAAGTTTAACACTGTTAATGCATTTATAAGCTGTTCACGTCAGAAAGAAGGTTCATATTAATATTATCAGTAACCTTTGTTTATTAGATACTTTTTCATTCTGCCCAGATTGTGTTTAAATAAATCATAGTAATAATACCCGTCATTAGATTTAATAGACTGGTAGTGGTAAGAGCTAAAAAGATATTTTATTTTTAGTTTTTACCATTGTTGCCTTTATATCGTTATGCTATTAGATTATTAGTATTATAAATGTTAATTTAAACAATAATCTTAACAAGCAAAATCTAAAAAATATGTATCTATATTTAGCGTAATATTATATTTATCTTACAAAACACTTACCGTGTGTGGATCGTTATCACCGAGTGTTGTCTTTCCACTCCTCAGTAGCAATTTTCTTCATAAATAATATTATACTACACTTTACAGAGAACTTCTAATGTCATACGAGTTCAACTGTAGTGGCTTCGACGGCACGAGCAGACAGGTCTAAATACGTGACGTAACAAATAGCTATTTTTTTATTGGAGAACTTATCACGTTTAAGTAAGATACAAAATAGGAAACAGAAGCTCTAGGAATTTAATTTATGCGTCTTTAAAGGAGAAAAAGTTGTCTGAAAAATAATTAAACAATAAAAACAACTTCGTTTTATTACTATGTCTATGCCAATTTTCACACTAATCGTTCATTTACACACACACACCGCCAGGCGTCCACAAGTAGCACGTGATCCAAGCGTGATATATTAAAGTGAGCAGTGTGTAACCCGGTTTGGTGGTTGACAGTGGAATTTTAACTACAAATTGCTTGCCTTTGATTAGGCAACATTTGTTGTTGTTGTTACATAATTTCGAAGTATGTTAGTGATTCATAAGCAGTTTTCTTAATTCAAAAGTACTTGATTCATAGAATGATATATGTTATTAATTTAAAACGTGGTTCAACGTTTACCGAGAAATACCTCCAGTCACCATGTGGCGTCATATAACATAACATAACTGGTCTCATATATTGTGAAAGACAGCTGCTATAAGTTTACGCTAATTCACTCCTGTAGCCGCCAATGACTAACACTGTTTTTTATACTTACGGAAACAAAAGTAAATAAAAACAGAACAAAATACCCGTTATTTAAAACTGTCGAATTTCATACACGATATACCTGAACAAGATAATAACAAAACGAACGTGCAGACTGCAGAGGCTGTCCCAAGCACGTGCGAACGTTGGAGCCGCTCTGTGCTTGTAGAGGTCCCGTGATTGATCAAGAATGTTTATTTATTGATTTATACTCTTAGACTTTTGATTACAATTGTTACTGTATAAAGAATTAAGTTTGATAGTACACTAGCCAGGTTTAAGACAGTAACAACATTTGTCTATTGACAGAGAACTAAAGTATGATCAATTATCACATATGACGTGTTCTCCGTTACAGTGTACTTTTAGTTATATAGTATTTTCAGATGAAAACCTCCCGACAAGTATTAGGACTCGCATTTTGAATGTTCTTCTCAGCAGTAGCGTGAAGAGGAGATTGAAAAAGTAGGGCTTATTGACAAAAGGGTACTTTTTAAATATCGTAAAGTAAGGGTGTTTTTGTGGGGGGGGGGGGTGTTAGAGGAGGCCATGGGGACAGTAGGTTGCCTCTGTTATACATAGGATAAAAACCACAGAAGCAAACAAAGCATTTTTTATTCCTATTCAATTGGTCTTACAAACATTTTTATGATCTAAGACTACACAGTGGATTATTGCGTAGTATCATGTAATAGCATATAAAAATGTTTACTTCTTAATATAAAAACCTGTGTGCCATTCATTTTAACGCTGAAAGGTTTGGTATTAGGTGTATATTTTAGTAATTGTTGACAATTTTATGACAGAAAAAGGGTGCTTTAGGAGCAGAAAGGCAAGTGCTTGAGCACACCCAGTCACCTCCCTGTACAAGTCACTGCTTCTTAGTGTATGATTAAACAGGCTAGACAAGTTTTAAACAAACAAGCAAAATCTTTATTCAAACAACAAAAAGAAAACTTAGTGTGCGCACCCAAAAGACGACAGCGGACTGTCCTCACTCCTTCCTAGCTAGTGTTTAGTGTTGAACTTTTCCTACTCTCGACTGAAGACTGCTATACTCACTCCTTCCTAGCTAGTGTTTAGTGTTGAACTTTTCCTACTCTCGACTGAAGACTGCTATACCAAAGCCGAGTGTCTCGTAGTGAAAAATGGGTCTTTACTGTAGATGAACGAGGAGAAAACCGAATAAATATCATGTGTCTGGATTCCAAACATTAACCTGCTTTCTTTGTCTAGTAGACAGCGTCATCTCTGACCTTGTTCCCTTACAGAATTTGTTATCTATCAGTTTCAAACAATTTCATAACAGGTTAGTAAAGAATATTCCAGTTTGAGCTCGTTTAACCTAGGCTCAACCCACAGAACTGAAATATACCCGCGGGCAGAAAACGTTATCTATCAAAAGAGCAAAAGGCTGAAGCGACTAAAATGAGACAATGTCAGCAACACTGAACCACGTAATGCCGCCATGATAATGCGAAAACTAATTGAGGCAGTCTGGGTATGGACTCAGTCTGTTTTGCCCTTTCTCTATATGTTTTTACTGTACCAGAATAGTGCAGTCACCCAAATTAAGTTGTAAGTTTCTCCTCTTGTCGGCAATCATTAAGTTTGTCAAGTCCCCTCTTGGCTCGGCCATCCACAATTGCGGGGAAATACTTACGCTGTCTAAACTTTTTCACAAAGCACCATTACGCGAGAAACAGCGCTAATAGAACTTCAACTGTTCTAACTCGGGTTTTGTGCTTAAGGCGCTCGACTCGCAATCTGAGAGTCGCGGATTCGAATCTCCGTCACCAAACATTTTCAGCCGTGGGGGCGCCATAATGTGACAGTCAATTCTACTGTTCGTTGGTAAAAGAGTAGCCCAAGAATTGGCGGTAGGTGGTGTTGACTATCTGCCTTCCCCCTAGTCCAGTGTTTCTCAACTTTTTTTTGCTCATGGCTCCCTTTTGAGTTTGATTTATATCTGTGACCCCACCCTTCGTAGACGCTGTTACTTAGGAAAAAAGTTACTTTATTTCCACACTGTTGATTTATAATATATTTATAATATTATTTTTACAGTATTGTATTGTTTTTAAATATTTTGTTTATAACATACTGTTTACTTATACAAGTAGAAAATATTCTGTAAATCATTGACATTTTATTCAGTGTGATCCTTGGGCCTGATGAACACTTAAAAGTTGTTGAATGTCTGGTTGCAGTGTGATCAAAGATAAGCGAAGATCACCTCTCTTCACAACATCAAGGCGATTATGTATTTTTGATAGCAAATAAATCAACCGACTAAAACCAGACTCAACCAGATAAGATGTGGGAAAAAGCGATAAAATACAACTTTGCCTTCTCCCAGAGCTGTGGAAACTTATTAGCTATTTCACTATTTATCCAGAAATAATATTTGTCACGTTTGAATCTAGCTTGGGCTGTTATATCACTCTGCTGCTCTTCTTGAGAATATGTCGAAAACATTCACAGATACCAGACAAACATTTTGATTGTTACTCCAGTACTAGTCGCGTCTGGTAACTTGACTTTTGAGCTGTGGGGGATACGGGGAGAAGGGAACCCTTGATTCAATTTGAAATATTTTATTCGGGCAGTGAAGTTTCGGTGGCCCACTCAGAATTTACTGTGCCCCCTTAATTTTCCGTCATTCACGTGTGGCCCCTTTGAAACATGGCGTGGCCTCCTGGGGAGCCATATGGCCCACATTGAGAACCACTGCCCTAGTCTATCACTGCTAAATTAGGAACGGCTAGAGCGGATAGACCTTTTCTAACTCAAGAGGTATGGATTGAACCTGACCCTCCCAGGTCGCGCACAACAACCAAAAACACCGACACAGACCAGACTAACTCAAGAAAAATCACTTTTAAACCATGTAATCAGTGTTTGTTTATGATTTATTACAGTTTTCACCAGGCTTTTATGTGTTATGTAATTTAAAGATATATTGAATTATAGTAATACATATTATGTACGGAATTCCGTTGAAGAAATTGATCTCTTATTTTGTTTTATTTTTAGTTTTGATATACTGAACTCAAATATTGTTTTTATAACTTAATTTTCTTATTGAAGAAGAGAGACCAATGTTCTTTTGAGACATTTAATATGTTATCTACATACAAAAACAAAAAACATCAACATTATGATTATAAATCGTTGTTAGCGACACCCCAATTTATTAGCAAAATATATTAGATTAATCCTCCACACAAGCTTAATTGGTAAAATACTCACTGCTGTGGTAGAGGTCTCGGGTTCGTTACCAAGCCAAAGGAAATACAAAAATAGAATACCACAGGACAAAACTATAACCCAATTAGTGGTCGTCTCAGCAATCAGAGACAAGGCCCGAGGACTGTGAGGGAACTGTGGTTTAAATTCTAGTTCAACTGATAAGCCACTCACTTGTAGTGCATGTTCAGTCCAATTCTCTAGAAACGCAGAATCTGAAACATTACATCCCAATAAATGAAAAAAACATTTATATATTAGCTTTTGAAAACGGGTTTTAACGAAAACAAACAAACAAAAAATCGTTCCCTCGTTAAAGTAAACGTTATTAACCAAATTCTATCGTGTCAAATCGGTTGTAAAATACAGTTCTACTTTATTGTCAAATCACGTGATTTTATTTTGCGAGTATTTAAGTATAAGCATGAAACATTCCTAATTATCCTAATAACGTTACAAATCTATTGCTAGCAGCATTTGAATTAGTTAATTTTAATTAGTTATTGAATAGCTCTTAATAAATGTGGAGGATATCTCACAATAAATTAGTAGAATATCTTACAATAAATGTGTAGAATATCTCACAATAAATTAGTAGAATATTGTTACTACAGTGGGGTCACGTAACGAGTATTCTAGAAGATTCGCTAGTGTGTTGCGACAGCGTCGCGTCAAATGACGTTGGTAGCACGTGTTGAGAGTATTAG
>NW_013672459.1:0-1108 GCF_000517525.1 Limulus polyphemus
ACTTGGACTGATAGATTACAGGGGAAGCAGCTAGTCAACTTGGACTACTCAATTCGAACAATGAGATTTAACAGTCTCTTTTATAACGCACCCACGTCCCAAAATGAAGAGGGGGTATTTTCCTACTGCAGTGACGGGACTCGAACCATAGTCCATCGATATTCACTGTTTGGCACGCTAGCCATTAGGCCACGTCAGGCCGTTATTGAAAATGGAAACACATATGAAAGTTGAACTAATTAGCCCTCTAGCAGATAGAGGGGTTATCAAGTACTTTTACTGGAGTCAGTGTTTCTGACGTCATTGTTGACGTCAGTATATCCTTGGTGAATTCGATTGTATTTTAGTTGAGGGGTGTTACTACTTAATGTAAACCTTAAATAGGCGTCTACTGGTTGTTAGCTATCCACGTGTGATTACAATGAAAAGGTTGTACGATAGATCTCCCGTTAGGAATGTGCGAAATGAAACAACATTATTATTGCTGTGGGTGAGAGGAAATACTGATTTTTTCATTGGTTAGACAACATATAAAGTTTTGGCTACAAGCAAGATTAATTGAGCCTTGGTGAAACTGAAGCAAGGATATCAATAAGGGCAAACATGCACGTACGTACTTTCCAGAAACAGACATGTGATGTTGGGTGTGCTGTATATATTTGCATTTAATTATGTCTTAGCATGACATTTAAAGGGACTTTAAAATAACTTTAAAATAAACCTAATTGTTGTTTAAAAGGATATTAAACCTTACAGTATGATAAAACATTTCTTGCTACCTTTATTAATGAATTTCTAGGTGATGAAAAGGTCTGGATAACCGGAGACTCTGGATAACCACTAAAGATCTGTACACAAAAGTAGCTCATTTTTGTAATGACTTTCTGACTATCTGTCTTAAGCTCGAAACTGTTAGGTGAACTTTATACATTTCTAAGATATATAATTGTTAAGATTTATAATGTAGTCCTTGAGAATCGTAGATATCCGGGATAGTCTAGTTTTAGTTTTATATACATAGTTTGCAACCCCTGGGAATCACAGGGATCTGGAATAGTCTAGTTTTATTTTTTATATACATAGTTTGCAACCCCTGGGAATCACAGAG
>NW_013672459.1:1506-10879 GCF_000517525.1 Limulus polyphemus
GATCTGGAATAGTCTAGTTTTATTTTTTATATACATAGTTTGCAACCCCTGGGAATCACAGAGATCTGGAATAGTCTAGTTTTAGTTTTATATACATAGCTTGCAACCCCTAGGAATCACAGAGATCTGGAATAGTCTAGTTTTAGTTTTATATACATAGTTTGCAACCCCTGGGAATCACAGAGATCTGGAATAGTCTAGTTTTAGTTTTATATACATAGCTTGCAACCCCTGGGAATCACAGGAATCTGGAATAGTCTAGTTTTAGTTTTATATACATAGCTTGCAACCCCTGGGAATCACAGGAATCTGGAATAGTCTAGTTTTAGTTTTATATACATAGCTTGCAACCCCTGGGAATCACAGGGATCTGGAATAGTCTAGTTTTAGTTTTACATATATAGCTTGCAACCCCTGGGAATCACAGGGATCCGGGATAGTCTAGTTTTAGTTTTATATATACAGCCAGTTATGAGATAATATTTTAATATTTTTTAGATGTGTGCATATACATCATTTAGTTCAGTAATTTCAACAAAACTCATCTGACCAGTCTCAGATAATTAGTTGAGTTTTTCATTGCTTCACACATATACAAAGTGTATACTGTTTCAATCAGGTTATGTCTGTGTAATGTTTCTTGTGTTGTTGTTTCATTTTCTCTAAATCTCATTTCAAATTAATACCGCACAAACAACAGGTTTAAAAAATAACGAAGTGATAAGGAACTTTTCTACAAGTGGGAGTTTTTAACTGACATTTGGTCAGATATTGTTAAAATTTAGGTCATTGTTGTAGTTAGATAGGATATCTTGTGAGTTTTTAACTGACATTTATTCAGCTATTGTTATTTATATTTAACGGAACATGTTCAGTATGTACATTTCAGTTAGTTTATCGACTATTTACAATGGCGGATGGTGTTTCTATAGGCGGACAGTATTAATATACTTCCATAGGACTACATAAAGATTTCAACTTCTCTCATTTATATATTCAACTGTATTACATATGTTTCACAAAGGCGGATGATGTTACTAACACATTTAATGTACTGGTGAAAAGTATCATTTTCATAAATATTGAACAATACAGTTAGTATAGCTGATTGTGTTTTCTATGTTTCGATTTAGAACGCATTTAACATACTGTTCACTTCAATTTCTAATTTGTATGAAATACTTTTGCATTTTCTGAAATTTTGTAAATAAAACACTTACCACTAATTCATTTCTATAGCTAATATATCAAATAACATATAATCGTCCTGAAAAGAGCACTTATTTAAATTTAAATAATATACAATAATTTCCATTTTTAGCTTTGTAAGTTGATTTGTTCCACTAAAGTTTAGTTTAAAGGATCTATGTAAGTAACTATGTTTAACCATTACTATTGTAGAAAATTGTAGCCTTACCTTTCTGTAGATATTTTCATTTTGAGCATTGAATGAATTACTACTTATAAGTGTTCTTTCCGCTTCTATCTGATCTCATTAACATTGAATGCAAACGATAGATGGTCAATGCATGCAATCACCAAATGATGTGGACACTTGAATCCTATTGGATATTTAGCCTGACTTATCACAGTTGGTGGTATGTCGACCTTTTCCTATGAGAGGAGGCTGATAAAATTCAAATTTCAGTATGGCAGTAAAAAGTTAATGAAAACAAAAGTTGAACAAGTCAATTATAATACATTGTATATATCACTATTTATTATTATACATTCGTTAGTAAGATATAATTCTCATACATATATTTACATCATACTTAATATTGATAATATATTGTTCAAACTCTACATATATTTTCTACATAAGTTCAAAAACGGTAGATTATAAATTTAATGTTCATCATACTTAAACCTAAATAGTGATGGTCAGTTTTTGTATGTAACTGAATTTAAAGGTCAGTAAACATAGTTTACTGGTTCTTTCACTTTATATACTGATGCAAAACACTAAATGGGTATTCAAGATATATTTCTCAATATTTGACGAAACATTTTCAATATGTACATTTCAGTTAGTATACAATTCTTGTATACTTTCTACTGAATTAGACTCCATGAACTAATCATTCACGTTTCTAACAGATGTGTTTAACCATCTAATACAAGTCTCCATACAGATATCTATCATCAATGCATGTAAGTAAAATAACAAACTCTAAATAAGACTGTTGTCTCACATACTGAAACATTTATTAACAAAAGTTCATGATACATTAATATACTATAAAATCTTAGCTTATTAAATACAGGAGTGGTTTTCATACAACTTGTTTACATTATGTACATATTACTATTTCAGTTAGATTTTGTATTTTACATTTGCGTAACATTATATGGAAACAAACACTGAATTTATCATTATACATCATACCAAAGACATGTCACTGAATAAATAAAAAAATAAATGATTCAATGCAAACTAAACATGTAAGAATTCAGTTAGTAGGCTCAGTAAAACTAGTTTATCAACTATTTCAAAACAGACATTTTCTTACATAGATTTGAAACTATTAAAGTAACATGAATTATCTTTTCACTTAAAATTTATACAAATCAGTGTTCTGTGATTTTCTTTTATTAAACTCACGTTTTATCACAGATCAATATACTATATTTAGTATATGTAAGTAAAACCTGAAATATTTGTTAGCAATGCTTCAAGATGCACCAATATACTGTTTACAAAAACATCTTAGTGTATAAAATACTGACCTATACATGTCTAGCTTAGTATTTTATAATAAATCACACCACATGAATATCAGTTTTTAACGAGTATGTTTGAACAACTAATACAAGTCTCCATTTCATCATAGCCTAATATGTTAGGATTAATATATGTAAGTAAAATCACACACTTAACAAGCATACTGAAACATTTTTTTAACCAAACTCCAAGTTAGAAAAAGACAACTTTATCTAGCTTCATCACAAATAACGAGTATACATCCTACTTTTGAAGATTTAAAAACAAAATCTGTAAAAGTTCTTGACAAAATATTTTAGTTTTGTTGCTTCTTACAATAAAAGATATGGTCTACAAAGAAAGACGATTATTTTACATTTTTATAAATGTGTCACATTTACTGTGTATTGTTACAGAATATATTTTACAACAAAAAATTAAAACTGCAGATTACACTGAAACATTTATCTACAAAATATATTGTAAACATCTTAACATATAAAGTACTCAATTAGCTTTCATACAACTTTTGTACATTATACTCACATTACTATTTCAGTTAGGGTTTATAATTTTCACTTGTGTAACATTATGTGTAAGCAAACATTGAATTTATCATGAGATATCTTAATATTGATTTTAAAACAATGTTATGGTAAGATGTGATAAGAACAACAAATTTTATTATTAATTTTGTCAGTTGCAATCAGTATTCAATCTCAAATGTAACAGATTTTGAACAAGTAGATTCGAAGCCTAACTAATGATCAAAGGTTAGATAATTATGTGTCTACTTTAACCGTTTATGATAAACTTGAGAGTTTTATATTTATATACATGTACTTGAAAATTCATTCACATCAAAAGCGTCCACAAAGTTGGTGGCACTAAGGAAGATATGTGAAACTTAAAACATCAGACAATAGATTAATGGTGATATTTATTGTAAATGTTAGAAGTGACAACACTAAAGGTGATATGTACAATCATAACTTTCTCAAGATTTGATGGTTCTGAAAAAGGGACCTTTAAATTTCAATTGTTTAAACAAAATAATTTTTATCAGAAGAAGGATATCCCATGTCTTCACTATATTCAGGACGAATCTTGATCTGAAATACATTGTCTATTCTGTACAATTCCAACGGTCCAGTCTAGTAATAACTGGAGAATATCTAAATGTTCAATCAAATGACTACGTAAATAAAACATATCACCATAGACAAAACAAATAGGCCACTCGACAAAGTTATTGGTATGGGGGTGATGATCACATGATTGTATTTTTTTTAAATATTCACCACAAAGTGAAGACTCATAACCCATGACTTTAAATATGGTTATACATTAATTTTACACACATATATGTATAACCTAGAACAAAGGAACTCTCCAAGAAGTGACACCAGAGGGTAAAATACTGTGAGCAATGCTTTGACCTACTACTCGAGAAACAACCTATTCTGTTGTCATACATTATTCGAACATAGTGAAAACAAGAACTGATATATAACAATACTGACTATAACTGTAAGAATCTATCAGAGAATATGTTAAATACTGAGATGTTGCATCACTTTATCTTTGGAAGAATAAGTACCGTGAATACCCTAGTGGACGTTTTCAATAGGGTGATATACTTGTAAGTTCTGTAAGGTATGGTCTACTGGAAAATACATATAATCCATTTCAGATATTTACCAACACCATTAGATTTTTTTCCGGAGACCGCTGTTCAAAGACCATGCTTATTATAATGAAGTTCGAATTATTCTTACTATATATAAAATAATAATAGTTTTAGTTTTTACATCTTTAACGTCAACGAAACTGTTATAAGATTTATGAAAATTAGTAAAATTCATTGTAGTAACAGAAATAAGATAAAGTTATCACACGTTATCCCGTAAGTTAGTCATAAAATCCTATGTTCTTATATTAATGAACCAACGGCGTCTAGAAGGGATAAAAGAATGTTATCCACTTTTGAGGTAGTTTTCTGATCATCGATAAAAAGTGTTCTTTTCATGGTAAATAGGTCTACAATGACGGCAGCCTCGAGGTCTCATGCCGAGACTGTCACTGTATACGGTCAAGGGTCCATAAAATGTAGACAAGCACTGCGAATACCGGAGTTTCCCTTGTACAGGGACCCGTATTTGACGGCAGCCTTGAGGTCTCATGCCGAGACTGTCACTGTATACGGTCAAGGGTCCATAAAATGTAGACAAGCACTGCGATAACCGGAGTTTCCCTTGTACAGGGACCCGTATTTGACGGCAGCTTTGAGGTCTCATGTCGAGACTGTCAGTGTATATGGTCAAGGGTCCATAAAATGTAGACAAGCACTGCGATAACTGGAGTTTCCCTTGTACAGGGACCCGTATTTGACGGCAGCCTTGAGGTCTCAGCCGAGACTGTCAGTGTATACGGTCAAGGGTCCATAAAATGTAGACAAGCACTGCGAATACCGGAGTTTCCCTTGTACAGGGACCCGTATTTGACGGCAGCCTCGAGGTCTCATGCCGAGACTGTCACTGTATACGGTCAAAGGTCCATAAAATGTAGACAAGCACTGCAATAACCGGAGTTTCCCTTGTACAGAGTCGCAAAAAACGTTATTGTTCAATCTACACTAAACATATGATGACTTTCTTGAGTTATGGGAACATCCAAACACATAACAACGAGGTTTCCAATGATGAGAAAGTAACGTAACAGCAACTGGACTGTACGCACCTGTATATCATTACCAACTAGATCTTTCTCCCAGTACCAGAGTTCATTGTATCAGCTAGAAATGTAACAAGGTCTCAGTCTGAACAATATATTAGTCATCACAAGGTGAGACAAGATGAAATCCGTATGGAAGTATAATAGCACCGTCTGGTTATAGAAACACCATCCGTCCTTGTAAAACACACATGATACGCCTAGCAAGACCATCTGCCTATAGAATCTTAGTAAAACCTTGTAATAACAACACCCTCCACCCATAGAAGCACTGTAAGCCTTTGTAAAAAAATAGGTAATGTGTAAGTGAAAACTATACGGTAACTGTCAACATGTGTAAAACGAAATAGTTTGTCAAGAACTGTTTTTTTTACAATAAAAATCATAGTTATATGGGTAGAGTAATATATTTAATCCATAAAGTTACTTTATATCTTACTGGTGAAACAGTAAGATTATATGTTAAATTATTATTGCATGATATTTAGAGATGTTATCACAAAAAACCGCCCTTTTTGTGATTTGTAAAAACTATACTGTACAAATATGAAAAAATTCTATTGATTACTTCATCAATCTATGAAATATGGTAACATTGTCCTTAGTAGCATCATCCGCCTATAGAACCTTAGTAACACCATCGGTTCATAGAAACACCGTCCGCCTTTGTGAAATCCGTGTAATACAATTAAATATATAAATGACGACTATAAACATAAGTTGATACAAGTTGAAATTTGTACCAGTCCTATCTGCCTGTAGAAACACTGTCCGCCTTTGTAAGACGTATGTAATATATAAGCAAAAACTATAAAGTTGATAAGATTAAAATAGCAGATTTAATGTTTTACTTATAAAGTGGAAATGTAAGCACAATGTTATGCAACTTAGATTATATTATTAATTCTAAGACTGATTGTTACGATAAAGTTAATGTCATGTTGATCTATCTACGCGTTCATCATACCAATGCTCCCTCTGGCGCCACTTCGTGGCTTAGCAACGCGCTTTCCGGTAGCAGACAACAGTGCCACGCTCTGTGTTGAGTAACACTAAGTGTAATGGCGGCATGACAACTTCCGCCTGTCAAGTGTCATGGTGGCTAAGCAACATGCCCTCTGATTCCACTTTATGGAACTACAACGTCATCTTCTTGGGCCCTCCCCTATTGCTTGAGGTCGACACGTGTCGCTCAACATCTAGAGTAACTAATGGCGCTCGACTCAATCTACAAGCTAGAGTTCGAATCTTATCATCTAACATATTAATAATGTGACGGTCATAATAGCTGAGAAAGATGGTGGTGGGTGGTGTTGACAGCTGCCTTCCATCTAGTATCACTTCTAAATTAGAGACTGGCTATCGCAAGTAGCCATCGAGTAGCTTTGCGCGAAATTCGAGAACAGTATATGTATATATTTTTTAATTCGCCCAGTGTATCAATAAAATTCGAAAATTTTAGATGAAGAACGAATTTGCACAAAATCCCAGGTGTAGTTCGATAAAATGTTATGAACACTCAACAAGTGAAATTTCAAAAACAATGGTATTGTAATTAAAGGGGATTTTTTATTTGCAGTATTTAAAGGGGATTTTTTATTTGCAGTATTTAAAGGGGATTTTTTATTTGCAGTATTTCTAATTTTTTGGTTTGGAGAAAAAGTAGACAAAAAGATATTATTATTATTTAATAAACACAAATAATTGCATATTTAATGGTCGACTTTATGCTAACATGTCTTTAAATATGTTGTTATTAGTATAATGCTAAAGATCTTATATCTATATTTCATATAGATTGTATATTTATGTGAAACTTATTAATGAATATTTTTTGAAGAAATGGCTTTCTGTTCCTCAAGCCATCCAGCGGCTCAACGGTAAGTATGAAAACTTATAACGCTAAATCTCTCGTTTCGTTACCCGTGTTGGACAAAGTATAGATATTCCATTGTGCAGCTTTGCGCTTAACAACAAATAAATTGTTTTTCAATTAGGTTTACTGAAGAACACTACACATGGCGTGGTGGTTAGGCGATCGATTCGCATTCCGAAGGTCGCCGGCTTGAATCACCGTCACCGAATGCTCGCCCTTTCCGCTATGGGGACGTTATAATGTAACAGTAAATCCCACTAATTGTTGGTAAAAGAGTAGCTCAAGAATTGGCGGTGGGTGGTGTTAACCAGCTGCCCTCCCTCTAGTCTATCACTGATAAACTAGGAACGGCTAGCGCAGATTAACCCTCGAGGTGGCTTTGCGCGAAATTCAAATAAAACCAAACGAAGAACAGTACCAAGTTACTTTCACCATTCTTAATGGTATACACTTCGCTATCTTAGGCCCATATATTCCAGTGCAATTTCATTATGTAGTCTGACATCAATGTAGGAGAGAGGAAGAGGTCAAATTTGTATCTGACCCTTCCAGATCCACACGGATCTAAATCCCGACGCAGAGAACACGAAGCGGGCGAAGATATCAAGTTACTAAAGCGCCACCAGATGGTAAACAAATTAACTAACTTTATTCCACTCTGAACGATTTGTGTTTTTTAATTTGATGTAAAGTTTAAGTTAACATTTGGTTAATGGGTATATCAATCACACCTACTTTAAGTACATGTATTTAAAGCCACAGGCGCAAGGCTCAGAAGGCATTGTTCATTTGAGGTATTATGGGATATGTTTGAAATTATTCCTTCCAGTTTTTAGGACTAGTGTTTCTTTTATAGGTAAGTGCGAAGTACTGGAAAATGGGTTCGTTTTTAATTGTTGAATCAATTTAATAGGCATTTGAGATGGTTAGTTTGAATTGATTCTTTATTAATTTTAGGTTCTCATATACAACTTTGTGAAATTATCAGTTTTTTTTCTTTAAGAAAATTATGAAGACATAGAAACGTTCAGTTTTACCCTATGTTATAGCCCCATGGCATCCTAGGTCACAAGAGTGACCACAGTGACCTAAAGGCTGAAGCTTGGTCAGCTGAATTATAAAAGTTAACATTTGATGTGTTTTTTTAGAGTCAGCCTATCATGGTAATATTGATCTTCCGTACAAATGTACTTAGTTGTAACCTAATCGCCAGTGAAACTAATTTTAGAATCTAAACTGTGTTTTATAACTTGTATTTTGCATGTAAATTTTATTAAATTGTTTTTTGTCTTTTAAGTGAATAAGCAGAATGAACTTTTTTTAATGGTTTCTCTATTTCCCCACTCCCACCCCCCTCAATTATTAACTATTATGCTTCTGTTCCTGTCTTTTCATACACCGGAAATCAATCACACCTGCATGCAACATTCCCAATGAAAGCCGAACTAAACACTTCTGTGTTGTCATGGTGATCTTCCATAGATAACGTCACCGAAGAGCGCTTCATTAAGGTTAGCACTTCCTGAACTCATCTTTAATTCATCCTGAACGCCTTCTGCCTTCCGAAATCGCTTGGGATATCGGATTTTTAAAATTTTGTAATTCATCTAATTTTGCGCGATTTCGTAGTTAGTCTATTAAAAGCTGCTTTGCCCCCTCCTGTTAAACTCCTCCGCCACTGTGAATTTACTATATTACCAAGTTTTATTTCTGAAACTTTAACTATTTAATACTTTATTTTCGTTTGATTAGTTCTTATGTAAATAAATTCTTGTGTTATAGGTAAAAACTTACTTTCCATAAAACACCCGTCTTTGTGTATTTAATTTTCATTGAATCTTTCTTTAAAACTACTTCGAAAACAGATCCGAAAATTGGCTTACATATTACACATCCGTGGCAAGAGTATTAACCTAGTGGTAAGTAACAGTGCCGTATGAAATAACCTCTACAATAACATATTACACATCCGTGGCAAGAGTATTAACCTAGTGGTAAGTAACAGTGCCGTATGAAATAACCTCTACAATAACATATTACACATCCGTGGCAAGAGTATT
>NW_013672459.1:11529-15755 GCF_000517525.1 Limulus polyphemus
CCTAGTTGGTAAGTACCAGCTGGTAACTGCTGTAGTAACAGTGCCGTATGAAATAACCTCTACAATAACATATTATCTTGCTTGTGGGTTTTATAAGGCCGCGATTCTTTACAGTGGGCTATTAGCATCAATAAACAAACACATACAGTCCACTTGTTTTAAAACAAGTCAAATGTATATACAAGTGTTCGTTAGACAGTTGAATCCAGACCTTTAAATAATTCTCTTTTCCGTCAAAAGTCTACACAGGCTGGTGGTGTTCTTTAGAACATAATTTAAATGCGAATTATTATTCACGACTCTGTTATTACAATACAGTATGCGATTAATACACTTTAAAAACCGTTACTACGATCACTCAGTCTATATCTATCTCTTTCTAATTTTTTTATTGAATTTTCGACATGTGTGTATATATACTCTCTACAGCAATCTAGAACTTTCTATACGCTACATGGTGCAACAATACTGGATGAAACCAACAAGAAAAATTCAGAAGGTTTGAGTAATATGACGTCAATTCACAACAATTGAACTACACAACAAATGATTTCCAAACAATTACGTAAGCAAACTTGCCATAAGTATCGCTTCTAACTTTAACGTTCACACAGTATAAGCTAAATAATGCTATTCTATTAAACTTGAAATGTACAGTCATCATGTATATCCAACAGTATTTATATGTGCTACTCGAAGTATTTGTTAGTTGTTGCTTTTTTCTTTAGTTTAATATAGTAAGTTGTACTATATGTACTGAATACGAATTACAGTTCAGTCTTTAGAAATGGTATTCTAACCAAGTAGTTCTCCAGTAGTACAACTAATGTTCTAGTGTGGGGGTATATGTTACTGCAGAGATTACCATTTAGTGCTTATTTACTTAAGTTTTACCTTTCAGTAGTAGTAGTAGTAGTAGTAGACCTTGATCGGGACCTGGGAGGGTCAGGTACTAATTAGACCTCCCTTCTCAGTAGTCATCATCCACTGTATCGGTTTTTTAGGTTCAATTTTGTTGGACCTGGGAGTTTCAGGTATACCTTCGACCTTTTCCTCCTCCCCCTAACAGTAGATTTTTACTTTTTACTTTTTTTGTTGTATAATATGTTTTACATTTCATGTTTAATTTGTTTTCCTTCTAAGATGATGTTTGGTACTTTTTATTGTTTAAACCTTCTGCTACTGGTGTTATAGTTTCCTCGAGTTTAATCCACAAGATGACTCCGCGCTAATGATGTCGTGTCCAGGTTTTATTTATTCCACATAGAATGTTTCCGGTGATACTTTCCAAAGTTACACAATGCTAAATTTATTTACTTAGCTTCCATAAATAAAATAAAAAGAAATTTGTTTTGTATTTAAAATGTTGGTGATATAACAGAAAATAGCTTAATTCAGAAACAATTTAAGTTTAAAAATGAATCGATATTTTTACTTTCATGATAAATTTTATGCACTTGGCTCTAGGCTAGGTGATCCCACACCACATCTTTATTTTAGGCTTTTTATATCAACACTCACTACACTTATAAGGTTTCCGAGCACCACCACCCCTCACTGTCCCCTTGCACCCCTGTCACTAAAATCGTAATGGGCAGACAGTAATCGAAATATTCTATCTGAATAAATGCATTTTGGCTTTTATGACTCCTCCTATTTCGAGAAATCAAGCTTGACATGACGTGACACACACTGGCTTTTATATAGGTTAGATATATATGTATGTAGATATTTGTGTAACATAAACGTGTATTTTGTTTGTTTGTTTTTCAGTTTTAACTTCATCATAAGGGATCCAACAGAACAACTACAAGCATTTGTTTAGTTAAGCATCTCGACTGTGAGGGGAAGAAACGACGAAGGTCATGATATCTTGAGTGACCTCACAAGCTTGGTCTATGACTTCCATACCTTCTGTAGCTCAGCCCCCGTGGAATCCGATGCTCCCACCTGTCCGCAGGACGAGTTACTCCCCTGGGACTATGATGAGCACGGTCAGTGATGATCCCATTTCTTTATGGCTCCGCCTTGGGGCTCTAGAGAAACTCGAACAGGTACTGCTAGATGGCTATGGCGAACAGCTTTACGGGAAAACGTCTCGGATTCCAGAAGTTAGTAAATTCCTTAAACAGATACCCGTTTTTCAGGTAATTATGTTGAAAAAAATTCTATTGTACATAGATTTAATGTACAGAAGATATGTGTACATATTTAAAAAGATATATTTATTTAAACAAAGAATCAACATCTACCACCCTGCCTCACTTTCAAATTCGAACAAAGCACCTATATCTGTAGCTATTGTCTCTTACATTCGCCAATACTTATTATTACTGAGGCTTATGTGTTGTATAAATAAAACAACTTATGAGGATGCTAAAGTATTATTGAAAGATGTATTTTCGATGTTTGATGGAGGACGCTCGCGATTGCGATGACGTTAAGATCTAGAAAGTTAATGACAGTTAAGAATCGTTAAAGTCTATGTAATATGTAGAGCCAAGGGTACGATATAAATATGACACTTAAATGAGTAATCAGTAATTATTGATACAGTTCAGAGCCAGTCAGTTTGAGTAATTATTGAGTTATTGATTAAGTTATTTCTGTAATTCAGTGAAAGCTATTTAATTCAGTGAAGTATAAAGGGAGTAATCGACCCATTATACAAGTAAGATTATAAGTATGTTAGGCATATGTACAATTAGTGTCAGAAGTTCTGTTAGAATATTGTTTGTGAACTTAGGCCTACAAATTCTGTCATAGTGAACCTAGCCTGTAACAAACTTTATTGAATAATTAAATTAATTCTCTGTCGTTATGTGAACTGATTTTGGCATTCATTTTACCAAATAATCCAAAAGAATTCGCCCGACGATATATCACTTTACAACTGTATTATTTCTCTGAGTCTCGACATACTCTCGAACTCAAGTTATATTGAATGCTTTAACTAAAGGAAATATTCGGACGATTTTGATTTCCATTTGTTCTTTCGAAATCTCGCCCCATTCTTCATTTAATTTCACTAACTGAATGACTCTTTTACTTATTGTATCTTTAATATTAGGCGAAGATCGAAGAGATCCATAGGGCTGTAGCTAAAGGGCAACTACGAGAGGTGCAACACCTTATTGACAGGAAGAAACTGGCCTTCTCACGTGACCATATGGGTGCTAGCACACTTCACAAAGCTGTGCTTTATGAACAGACAGAAATAATGGAGTATTTGCTCGATCGGTACAGTAGCGTCATACACGCTAGAGATCACGTGAGTCAAAACTATTCACTACAAAAATATTTCGGGCAGAGGATATGCCTAGAAAAGTATACCCCCCCCCCCCAGAAAAAAACACACACACACTCTTATCACTTCATTTATATATATTTATTATATTGGTTTATATTTAACATATTGGATATTTTTCCTTTCTGGAAAAATAAAAACAGATTTTTATGAATTATAGTAATTATAGTATTTTGTCAGTTTTTTTGTTAGTTTTGACGGTGAAGCCCCATTATACAAATATTTCAAAATATAATATGGTGAAATAGTAAAATATAATACTTGAGAAATATGGATGTGTAATATTAAATAAATATATAATGTATATGCATATAATATAAATATGGCATGCTTTAGAAAAAAAATTGTCTTTCTTTTCTTTCTTCCTCTATTTTCCTTCTTTATTTCTCCTTTTTTATTGTCGGAAGGAAGAAATTTCGGGGGTTTATCCCCATACGCCCTGCCTATGGTCCTGTCGTTTAGCAATAAAAAAGTAATAATTGTGGTTTTCTTGGAAATGAACAATTGATTTAGATATGTTTTTTTCTATTTTAGAAAAATGTTATCTTAAGAGTTATTATTTTTAAATAGTCTTAATTATATTAGGTCGTCAAGAAATTAATATCGCTTTTTTTTATATCAAAACAAAACATTTATTAATTAAATGAAATAGTCTCCATTCTTATCGATGATGCTTTTCCATCTTACAGTCAGGTTGTTAATGACCTAACTAAAGAAATCACTTGGCTTTGAAGCAAAAAACATATCTATATCCTATTTAACACCTTCCCTATTTGCAAATGATTTATAGAGATGGTGTTGTAATATGTTGGTTCAATATTTGGAGAATATGGTGGGTGGAGGAGAACTTCCCAACCCAAATCCATAATCTTGTGTTGCGTCAAACGCGTGTCACATGTGGACGTGCATTGTCGTGGAG
>NW_013672459.1:16443-20391 GCF_000517525.1 Limulus polyphemus
CTTCATTACCCATTCAAGCCGTCTCCAGCCATTATTAGTCTCAAAGTGGGTTCCTCGTCATCGAAAGTGTAAACGATATTTTTACTTACGTTATTTGAGTTACTTTAAATAAATGTTTCGTGACTTGAACATCGAACAGAAGCTTTGATGGGTAGAAAATCGCGTGTTCAACAACGTATGTAACAGGGATGTCATTTCGTCTGCAGCAGCCTACCTTATAGCCGGTTGCAGAGGATGTAACTAAACCTATGCTAATTCATTCCGAGCTTTGTGATGATTTCCCTATTCGGTTGAATACATCCATATATACTGATATACAGTTAGGAGAGGCTTAAAATACAAAATCCCAGATACAGGAATATAAAAAAAGTTACAGATTATTGACAGAAATTAAAACCAGGATAATTATTAGTAGTAAGTTAAACAAGTTATAAAATGGTATCTTGTTTGTTATTACTTTGGCCCGACAAAAATCTTCGAGTTTCTAAGCACTTTAATTGGCAAGTATATATGAAGTTTGTTTATTTTACTAAGCTGACCTACAGTGATTTCTTACCACTCTCAGCAAGATTTTGAAATTTTGTCTCTGGGGAAACTCATACATTGGTAAATTTATCTATAACATTGCATGAATAAACTAAATTAGTTTACCTGGCCTATCTGTACGTTACCTTTAATTGTTTAGATTTAGAATAACTTTATTTTCCCTTCCCCCCTTGTAGCTGCAATGGAAACTACTTTTTATGTGGTTTCTTGAATTTAGTTTAAACTTTTTATATCTAAGTTGATTATTTTATAGTGTTTGTGTCCTTGAATACAGGTCACTAAAAGACAGCAAAGGGTGTAAAGTAAGCACAAGATAGTCAATTCTGTCATGAATAAAATCAGTACAAAAACTTTTATTGATTTTTGCTGCCCTAGACATTGCCTACTTTGACTACCCACTAAAGCCAAGCCTGAAAGTTGCTTGACTTGCCAGTTCTTATTGTTGCTGAAATGTAGTAACTGAAGCTATTAGTCATTGGATAACATTACTGCTTACAGAAAAAAATATTTTACGAGGAGTATAAAGTATTTTGAGTTAAAGAACTTATTCATCACACAGTACCATCTTTTTTATTTTCAGTAAATGTAGATTGCTGTCCTTAAGGTTTTACATCAACATAGTTCATGTTTACTTATGATTAATTATATTATTAAAAACTGATGTACTTCAGAAGATTGGGTCAGAACAAAACTATGTCGAGCTTTTTGAAAAATTTTTCTCACACTATAAATTAAGTAAAAATAATAATGATGAAAATTGGAACTTTTATTTGTCTAAATATTGACCTTTAACTAATACTGGAAAACACACCTAATATTACAGAGCCAAATAATATCTTTATACAAACTAGGACAATATAAATTTCGTTTGTTAGAAAAAAAAAGTGTTTTATTTTACAGCAAGGTCGAACTCCACTCCACTATGCAGCAGTGTTACACGATGATGGGAAAATCTATAACATGTTGCTTGAAGCTGGAGCTGACCAGAAAGCTACAGATATGGTACAGGAATGCTTAGTCCCATTTTAGTAACTTAGAGATGTTTTTAATTAAGTTGAACCATCAAGTTCAAACATAAAATGATGTAGAAACTTAAATCTCACAAGCAACTAGTTAGTATAGAAATATTTTGTTGCACGATTAAGCCATTATTAAAAAGTTAAGTGTTAAGGTTTCCATTAGTAATTTATCAAGTATAAAAATAATGCTTTGATAATTGCTTTTAAAGGCAATTTCACATTTCCTTATAATGTGTTGACATTTCTTTTTTAATCATAGAATAATTTGTAACAAGGTTTTCAGAACTTTATTAGCTATATGGATAGTATTCTCTGTTAACAGATGCACAAGAGATTCACTAACTAACTGACTCTAAGTTTATGTTGATATTTTTATCTTTTGCTACAGCATGGTCATCGGCCAGATTATTACCTCCAAAACCAAGGTGAACTGACCCTACAACAGCTGAAAGAGGGTGCTGTCATCAACAGGGTGAAAAAGATCAAGCCAAAGCCTCAGCCAAAGCTGAATGTCAATGACTCGTATCGAGGATTTTCAGCGAGTAAGGTTCCTTAGATATCAATGAAACCATTTCAGACTTGTGTGCCTCTCCGTGATGCAGTATTTATATGTTTACGTTACTTTTAGAAACTACCTTAAAGAAAGATTTAAATGCAGTAGTCTAGTTTCTGTACCCTAAACATTTCTCGCAGAGCACGATTTCAAGTGTGTGATGGATAATGTGGAATTAGGAATTAATTAACGTCATTGACACCCTTAGTTTATCTTAACATTAGATCTTATCAAAACATCTAAGAAAATAATTTTGTTTTGCAATCCTAATTATCACTGCCACAAGGGTAGCAACATAGATCTCATGGCTTGTCAGTCCATGCTAAGTTCGTGACTAGTTGAGATATCTTAAAGTATTTAACAAAGGTCGAGGCATTAATATAGCAGACAAAAAATGTGAATTGTTTTTTTCTTTAATCAGTTGACTAGTTGAATGTCTAAAACAGTACAAAGCTACTGCAAAAATAAATATTAGAAGAGACTGCAACAAGCTATCCAAAGCAATTTCATTTTCATCTTACAGAAATAAGCAACTTAAAAAAATAACGCATGTAACTTATAGGTTTGTTGGTTAGTATTTGGCAGAGTTTCCTTGTGCCATGCAGCTGGTTTTATAATCATGTAGAAAAACATCTTGGTTAAAAACTGACTTGACCAACTGCTCAGTTACAAGACTTTACCATTTTTGAAATAACGCATGTAACTTATAGGTTTGTTGGTTAGTATTTGACAGAGTATCCTTGTGGCATGCAGCTGGTTTTATAATCATGTAGAGAAACTTCTTGGTTAAGAACTGACTTGACCAACTGCTCAGTTACAAGACTTTACCATTTTTGAAAGTCGTACTTTGTATATATATATGGCAGTCAACATCACAGTAATGGAAAAACTCTCCATATAAATTCTATTTTAACTTATTGTGAGCTTCTTCTAATAAAACAGTGCATGTGTAAGATCCAACTCAAAGTCTACCATATGACCTTTGAACTGAGTGACCTTCTTTTAATCTTCCCTGGGCTATCTCAGAAATAGAATCATTATAAAACAAGAATGACAGAATCTAAGCCAATTGATCTATTGAGGTAACCTTTCCATGAACCAAACTTTTTTTTCTTAAGGATGTTAAACTTTTGTTAAATAGATATAAATGACCAAGAAAGACTATTTTTATCCATCTAATTGATTCTAACATCTTGCTAAGAAAAAAAGTAAAGTTAATTAATAGGTCTATAATTTTTTCTTCTTTTTTAAAAACTTGAAAACATTAGCAATATCTCACAAACATTTTTCAGCATCCAGTATTTATTTTAAAGATAGTGATTAAATTTCTCTTTGTTTTTTGACACAATTTCTTCAGTGTTCTATAATTAGAATTTCTTTCAAAGCCAGTATCTGTAAGCTCAGTTTGTTTGGGATAAGGTCAAGTGACATACACAATGGGCTATTTGTGTTATGCTCACCAAGAATTTTTAGCATGATTGGCCCTCAGACTTATTGCTGAGCTTCCCAATGGCCTCTCAAATAGTTTTATAAGTATTATATAAAACATTTTTTCTTCAATAGTAATCAAATGTCAGGTACATTTTTCTCTATCTTTAAACAAATTAATCAGAACTTCTACTACTTGTTTTTAAAACAATATTAAAAATAGTTTTCTATAACATACTTACATTGGAGTCTCCTATGTGCTCAATATTAAAATCATAAATAATATTCAACATTAAACTGGTACACAATTAAAAACATTTTATTTAGGCCTTCAAAAAGTTGACGACTCTACATGTTTCGACGTTACAACGTCATCCTCAGGATGTAGAGTCGAAACATGTA
>NW_013672459.1:21291-24788 GCF_000517525.1 Limulus polyphemus
GGGTACGTACAAAGATTTCTATGATTTTTAAAGTTTCAAATGGGTATGATGAAAAAAGACAACTGAACAGGCCTGTAAAGTGTAGCGCATATACCAGGTCTCATTTGACCAATTTCTTCAATGATGCTCAGGAATTGAGTATCACCACTGTGTTACATTGAAGAAACACGTTTGTTTCGCAGCCAACAACGAGTCCCAAACCTACCTTTTCCAGATGTAAACAAGATAGCACAGCTTCGTTGGTAATTAATGTGCAAACTGTAGACAGCAAATGACAAAGCATATGGTGTGATGAGTTGCATTTTGCCATTTTTTTTTTATGAACATTAAAGTAAAACAAACTACATGAGGCACTTGCTTCTGTTGTTCTGATAGGGCAATCCTCTGAAGGTAATTTGATGATGTGGGGAATGCTATCCTGGCAGAGATTGGCTCCTTTGCTTCCTTAAAAGGGCAAGTAATATCTCTAGTGTGTCTGTACACTATTCCAGATCATGCACACATGAATTTCTGCCATGATAGATAAGGGTTACTCCAATCCCCTTAAATTATTTAACATGAATCTGAAGACAGTTATCTTGCTTGGTAAGTGTAATCACCAGACCTTAATCCAATCGAGATTCTGAGATGCAGTTTAAACTGCGATCCTCTACCAATATCCACAAACTATTTGCAGACCATATACTTTGATTAATGAGCCAAATGAAACCAGATAACATTATTCAAGTGAAAATTACATTGAAATATTTGGTGGTATCTTAGTAGAGTGTACAGTTAGTATAGAACCTGAAGGTACAGATAAAAACAACTACCTAAGTCAATGGCATAACTATGTTTCTGCAATTTTGGGTGGACCTAAGGGACTTGACAAACTTAAAAATTGCCAACAAGTGGAATAAATGTAGGGGTCCAGTTACTTTTTTTGTAGGGGGGGACATCTTTCATAGTTATGCCACTGATGTAAATTGTCATAAATATTTGGCTGTTGGTAAAAATATTAGCAAATCATACTGTGAAACGGAACCAAAAATAGTAATATAATTAAAAACACTAATTATTTAAGCAATAGGAACTTAACATATAATTTTTTAAAGAATCGTTTTTTCTTCTACCACTCGTTCATGAAAAACAGAAAATTATATTAAAAGCATGAGTGTGTTAAGTGAATTCTCACAGTGCTATCGCATACCAAGAGAGTTTGTCATTCTTAAATATGTACTGAGTGATACTTATTTTCACAGAACCAGCAGGAAATAAAGTCCAGATCAAAGAACTTATTGATCAAGGAAGTTTAGAAACTCTAGAAGAACTCTTACTTCAAGGCCATGGAGATAAGTTATTGGGTGAGACATCTAACAACGAGAGAATCCAGGAGTTCTTAACGATGGTACCGATATACATGGTAAGTGAATCCTCAACTGTCCAATCAGATCCAGTTCCTATTTTTGAATTTTTTAGTAAATATTGACACCTCATGGTTATAGATAGTAAATAGTTAGTTTGAATATATATATGTTAATAAGAAAATATAGTGAAATAGTAATTATATTAAGCTGAAGCGAAGAAGCTGAGTTATCGTAAGTAAACAGGAAATAAATATTTACAAGTTCAGTAATGAAAATTTACCAGGAAATAAGTAGTTACAGATCACCCTTAAAACTATTACTTAGAAATTATCACAAGTATGTCTGTTACTAACATTTTAAAATGGGAATGCTTAGTATAGAAACTACAAGTAGTCTAGTGCTTGGTCCTGGATAGTATTCATGATTCCTGTCTCTTCTGTGTTAAGGCACAATTTCTGTACGACTGACAGAGATAAATGATATTCAGCTGAAAAGGAATGAACCACGCTTCATGTATAGAGCATAATACATACCTTGTCTCATGTACTGTATATTTCATGTATAGAGCATAATACATACCCTGGTCTCCAGTACTGTATGCTTGACGAATAGAGCATAAAACATAGCTTGGTCTCCTGTACTGTATATTTCATGTATAGAGCATAATACATATCCTGGTCTCCTGTACTGTATGCTTCGTGTATAGAGCATAATACATAGCTTGGTCTCCTGTACTGTATATTTCATGTATAGAGCATAATACATATCCTGGTCTCCTGTACTGTATGCTTCGTGTATAGAGCATAATACATACCTTGGTTTCCTGTACTGTATATTTCGTGTATAGAGCATAATACATACCTTGGTCTCCTGTACTGTATATTTCATGTATAGAGCATAATACATACCCTGGTCTCTTGTACTGTATGCTTCATGTATAGAGCATAATACATACCCTGGTCTCCTGTACTTTATATTTTATGTATAGAGCATAATACATACCTTGTCTCCTGTACTGTATATTTCATGTATAGAGCATAATACATAGCTTGGTCTCCTGTACTGTATATTTCATGTATAGAGCATAATACATAGCTTGGTCTCCTGTACTGTATATTTCATGTATAGAGCATAATACATACCTTGGTCTCCAGTACTGTATGCTTGACGTATAGAGCATAATACATACCTTGTCTCCTGTACTGTATATTTCATGTATAGAGCATAATACATAGCTTGGTCTCCTGTACTGTATATTTCATGTATAGAGCATAATACATACCCTGGTCTCCTGTACTGTATGCTCCATGTATAGAGCATAATACATACCCTGGTCTCCTGTACTGTATATTTCATGTATAGAGCATAATACATACCCTGGTCTCCTGTACTGTATATTTCATGTATAGAGCATAATACATACCCTGGTCTCCTGTACTGTATATTTCATGTATAAGGCATAATACACACCCTGGTCTCCTGTACTGTATATTTCATCTCTACAAAATTTTTTGTATTTCTCAAAGTTCTAGTGTGGAACTTTTTAAATCTGGTTGAAGTTCACATACCAGATTAATTTGGAGATATTACATTCTGTAGACTGTCTAGTCAATAGATTTATCTACTGTGTCATGGGGCAGTTGTATGCTTTACCTTGTATATAGAAAACTAGATGTTTTGACATTCTTGTACCTGTTTCCTGATCAGCCAGTTAAGAGATAAGTGGTTTGTGAATGCAGTTATTGTTTTACCATATCTTGCTAATTGTGCTCTTTTCAGTAACATACCAATTATTACCTCCATCACCATAGGTGATTAAGGTTATGTTTTCACCCCGTTTGTACATGTGTGTGTGTTTGTCAGCAAGAGTTCTTGAAAATGGCGGAATGGATTTGGACGAAAGTTGGTATACATTTGGACTATGACTTAGAAGTGATTAGTTTTTGGAGGATCAAGGTCACAGCCAGGTCACGAAAATCCAAAAAATCCCTACCTGTTAACATGAGGACCAATTTTTGCTCTATAACTGAGTCGAAAATAATTGGATTTTGATGAAATTTGGTGGACTTGCGTAGAATAGTATTCCTGCCAAAAATGGTCCGTGTTTGTTGATAAGACGGACACATGGACACATTTTAGTATTTTTTGAGG